>NC_073310.1:7932442-8129942 GCF_027595985.1 Sorex araneus
ATCCCTGTCGTATCTTCCTGGGTTAGCCGCCTGTTGTTTTTTAATTCAGATGACAAGTTGAGAGGCCTCTTCCCCAGACCCTTTTAAAGGAGATTCTCTCCCAGCACATTCCAATGCAAATCCCAAGAAGGCATTTGGGTTGGGGGAAGGAGGGAACTGATTTAAATATTGGATTTTCTGCCACTGGCATCTAAGAGTTCAGTGCAAAATGTCAAAGAGAAAAACAAACAAGCGGGTGGATGAGTTTATTGAATCCTGCAGCTGCAGGTGGGGACTAGCAGCTGCAAAGGCCTTATAAGCTGCCATGCAAAAAATGGGAGGTTTATATTGACTGTAGACTGAGGTGCACCCAAGTTATTAATAAAAGCGCTCAGGTAAAGCCACCTTCCCAGAGGGGAAAGCAGGGGGAAGGAGCTTGTGGCATTAACCTCACCAGTGAGGATCAGGGGAAATCCAGATTGATCGCTTTAAGCCCAGGCAGAAACTTGGAGGGGGTGAGAGACTCAGGGCTTAGAGGGGTGGGAGTGCCCCCCCATGGAACAAGCCCCCCTTCAGGCCTGTTTGGACTTTTGTTGTTGCTGTGGCGTATTTGGGCCACCCCGGATGGTGCCTTAGTGGCTGCACTCAGAAATCACTCCTGGACGGGGCTGGAGCAGTAGTACAGCGGGGAGGGCGTTTGCCTTGCATCCGGCGCACCGGGTTCGATCCCCAGCATCCCAAAGTGTCCACCGAGCCCCGCCAGGTGTAATTCCTGAGTGCATCGCTGAGTGTGACCCAAAAAGAGAGAGGAAAAAAAAAAAAAAAGAAATCACTCCCGGCGGGGTGGGGGACCGCGGGGTGGGGGACCACAGGAGATGCCAGGTAGGGCCAATTTTTTTCTATTTGCAACAGTAGCGCGAAGCACCAGCGCGTGGGGTTGCAACGTCCACGCGGGCCGAAGCCACGCGCGGGGCAGCTCGGGGCGCGGCCTCCCCAGCTGGGAGCGCGCGACGCCTACCCCGCACGCGGCGGGCGGAACCAAAGGCCCGCGGGGGGCGGGGCCGGCCGGAACCCGCGCGAGGCGGAGGCGGCGGCTTCCGGCGGCGGCGCCGGGCACTTCCGGCGGCCGGACTGCCCCGTGGCGGCGGCGGGCGCGGGCAGCGCCATGGACGCGCAGGACCTGGACGAGTTCCGCCGGCGCTGGCAGGAGGAGCTGGCGCAGTCGCAGGCGCTGGCGAAGCGGCGGCGGCCCGAGGCTGCGGAGCGCGGGCGCGCGCGGAGGCCCGAGCCGGCCTCCGGGTACCTGGCGCTGGCCCAGGGGCTGCTGGAGGGCGCGGGGCGGCCGCCCGCGGCCAGGGCCGGCCGGGCCGACAGGCAGGACGCGGCCAGCCGCTCCCGCTCCCCGCCGGCGCGCGAGGGCCCCGGGGGCGGGGAGCAGCTGGTGGACCAGCTCATCCGCGACCTGGTGAGTGGGCGGCCCGGCCCCCGCCCCCCCGCGTGCGCCCTGCCCCCCCCCGCCACGCCCCCTCCCCCACGCGCACACCCCTTGCAGAGTCGGGGGAGGGGATGCGGAGCGGCTCTGAACCCCTGGGCCGACTTTCACGCCCCACCCCTCAACTTGGCAGTGTCTGCAGATAAATTTGGGGACCCCCAGCCTGACAGTATATGATAAATTTGGGGGCCCCTTGGCAGTGTCTGTAGATACATTTGGGGATCCCCAACCTGACAGTGTCTGATAAATTTGGGGACCCCCCAACTTGGCAGTGTCTGCAGATAAATTTGGGGACCCCCAGCTTGACAGTGTATGATAAATTTGGGGGCCCCTTGGCAGTGTCTAGATACATTTGGGGATCCCCAACCTGACAGTGTCTGATAAATTTGGGGACCCCCCCCAACTTGGCAGTGTCTGTAGATAAATTTGGGGACCCTCAGCCTGACTGTCTGATAAATTTGGGGGCCCCCAACTTGGGAGTGTCTGCAGATAAATTTGGGGGTCCCCAACGTGACAGTGTCTGATAAATTTGGGGACCCCCCAGCTTGGCAGTGTTACAGATAAATTTGGGGTCCCCAATGTAACAGTGATAAATTTGGGGACCCCCGGCTTGGCAGTGTCCGCAGGTAAATTTGGGGACCCCCTCAGTGGGGATGGGGAGGGAGATGCCCTAGCAGGTTAAGGCAGGGCTGCTCACGCCTCCCCTCCTCACTCCCCAATATCCGGCCTCCCCCAATGTCAGTATTCTAGAGGGATTCCAGCCTTTTGACTTGTTTTTTATTTTTATTTTTTTTGGGGGGAGGGTGTCGGGGAGCACTGTCTGTGATGCTGGGGATGGGGCCCCAGGATTTGCACGTGCCAAAGAGAACACAAGAGCTCCAGTTTCTTTGAGCCGCGCCCGGCCCCAGGATTCCCAACACTTAACCCAGAGCTGCCAGGGGGGACCGGGAGTTGGAGAGAAAGGAATTTGAACTGCGTGGGCTGGTTTGTCCAGTGTTGCCTAACTGCATGCATTTTTAGTTTATGAATAAAGTGTGTGTGGGGGGAATACATCCCTTGGGGAACTATCGTTAGCTTGGCGGACCTTCTTAGGAGCATGCATTCCTTCCCAGAACTTGGTGCAAGACAGGAACCTTCACTTTCTCGGACAGAGAAAAAAGATAAAGTTCTCTTGACAGCTTTCCCAAAGATCTCCCGAGTGTGCCCAGGACTCAGCCTCCGGACAGAACATCAGATCTCGATGACAAATTTCATTTAGGTGCAAAGCAGACACTTTTCCGGTTTGGAGTAATTCTATAACTGGCAAGTTGCTTGCGTACATCATTTGCTAAATATAGGGTGTTAATGGTTACTAATAAATTAATAATTTTTAAATGAGCCCTGGGGAGATTTTTATATTCTGTCGAGTTCTGCACTACCGTATTTCTAAGGCTTGGTCACTTTTGTGTCTCTTTCAAGTAGTTCAAAAACGCGTGCTGGCTGCGTGCCTACTTCTAGAAGCAGTGAGTCACTAGTGAAGTCTGACAGTGTTTAAAAAAACAAAACAAAACAAGCAAAGAGGAGCAACACCGGCGCAGGAGAACTCAGTGGTTGGGGCACCTGCGAGAGGCCCAGGTTGGGTCCTTGGCACTGAGTGATGTCACTCAGAGCTCATTCTCCCTGCCTCCACTCGCCTAGAGAAGGGTGCTGCCCTGTGCCTCTCTGGTGAGAGGCATGAAGTGAAGAGTGGGATTTTCTCGCTTCAAGGGCCTCTGTGTGCAGCAAGTTGCCAGTACTGCAGGAGGCCCCTGGCCACTCCGTTTCCTCTTACCTAAGACTCAGCACAGATCGCTCAGCTCCTGGCTTCTCCGAGGATGGCAGGACCCGCTGTCTGAATTCTTGCCCCCGCACCTCTGCCTAACTCAGGGCCAAAGGGGCCCCTTAGGTTTGCTGAGTTAAAATAATCCGGGGCAGAATTGTTTCCCACGGAGTCCAGGCAAAGAGGCTCTGCCGTTGACAGGACTCCTGGGAACACTCAGAGCATTCTTCAAGTTCAGATTGGGGTTTTCTAGGCTGTTAAGAACTTTTTTAATGCTTTGGCCAAGAGGTATTGCTCACGATGCCAATACTCATCAGAGCTATATTGGCAGCAAAAATGAAGCGGATGCCTCGGTTTCTTAGCAACCAGCCAGGAATCCTGCTGACGTGGAATGAGGCAGACCAAACCAGCACGAGCTCTGGGAGCTTCTCTGCAGTGACACCCCGTCCTCCTTGCTGACTGGCCTTCCTTTATTTGGGACCCGGTAGTGGTGGTGGTGGTGGGTTGGTGGTTTGGGCTGTTGGGCGCAGGGCTTACTCGTGCCTCTGTGCTCAGGGATCACTCCTGGCAGTGCTCGGGAGATCCTATGTAGTGCCGGGGACTGAGTCGAGATCGGCTGCGTGCAAGGCAAGTGTGCCCCCCGCAGTCTGTCTCCGGTCTCCCAGCACTGCCTGCCTGGCTTTATAAAGCTCACTCGCCTGTGACCCTCCACCCCACCTCCCCTGCCCGCCTTGCCCCGACTCTGAGGCGTGGGTCCTCCCGCCAGGGGCGCCTTCAGCCCGGGACTCTGCGGGTCTCTTCTCGGGCACCTTTCCTCACGGTCTCGGAGTTTACCGGGGATGTCTTGGGGCCTAGGCCCTCTGTCTCCGGGTCAGAGAGTTCTGCTGCCCCAGGCCCCGCGGGTGTCACTGCAGTCCGCACGACTCCTTAAGCAGCTTCTGGCGGTGAGCGGGACCCCTCTCCTCATCCTCCCAGCCCAAACTGCGGCCCCCTGCAAAAGTCACCAGATGGAGCGGAGGGGGGCGGCAGCAGCTCATTGTCAGCTGCCGAAAGCGCTGGGAAACAAAGCGGATCGAGGGGCTAAGCGTAGGTGTGCGTTTCCGGAGGGTCTCATTTTGTTCTGCTTTGGGGGATTGATTGAGTCCTGCGCTCCGCCAGTGAGCTGTCGCCGTGAACGGTGATGTCTGTCCCAGAAGCCTCCCTGGGCCGGCCGCCCTTCAAGGAGGGGGGCGGGGCGGCTGGCGTCGCGGAGGCCTTCTGGACGGCAGCAGGGGCACGTGACCTCTGGCCACAGGCCCCAGATCCAGGGGGCTTCTGTTTGCTCAGATGCCGCAGGGTTGCTGCCTTGTTGTTTTGTTCTGATTTGGGGGGTTCACACCTTGCAGTGCTCAGGGCTTACTCCTGGCTCTGCTCAGGGATTGTTCCTGGCGGACTTGGGTTGAGCTGGGCGAGACCGCACACAAGGCAGGCGTCCTACCTGCTGTGCTATCTCTTTGGCCCCATCTTGTTTGTTTGTTTGGGGGCCACACTTGGCAGTGTTCAGGACTTGCTGTGCGCTCGGGGGTCTCTGGCAGTGCTGGGGGGAGGGACTGTGTTGGATGCCGGGGATTAAACATGAGCTAAGGCTGCCTACGATCCACCGTAGCTCCTGGCCCGCTGTAGCTCCTGCCCCGCGTTTTAAAAACGAGCTCTGCGTTTTGGTATCCCGAGTTTTGGCTTTACTCCGCATGTTACTGTTTCTGTAGTCCGTTCCGACGGTCCGACTGTGGCTTTCAGGCCCGGGTCAGTGCAGCTCCGTTAGCTCCAGAGACGAGCTTCCCCCTCCTCCTCTCTGGATTCTGGAGTTCTGAAGGCTGCCGCCTGCCTGGCTGTTCTGCCCTACGCTTACTCCCCCGTGGCCGCACCCACTGCCTGGGACCCCCTCTTGCCCCCAGCACATGCACCCCTCCCACATCCTTCCCGCCGGGGAGTTCTGCCACCAGCCTTTGGTGGTGTGGCCAGGGAATCATAGGGTGAGGGCGGAGTGGTTGGGGTGGGGGCGGGGTGTTCCTGGCCTCTGCTGTGGGGCGGCACCGCGTGTGTTGATTCCAGGGAGGAAGGGGCCGTATCACCCCAGGACCCACTTGAACCCCTCCTGCATTCCTGTGAAGTTTAGCGTCTGGTCTTTGTTTTTTTTTTTTTTTCTTTCTGGTCATACCCAGCGATGCTCAGGGGTTACTCCTGGCTCTGCACTCAGAAATTACTCCTGGCAGTGCTCAGGGGGCCATATGGGATGCTGGGAATCGAACCCGAGTCGGTTCGATTGCAAGGCAAATGCCCTCCCCGCTGTGCTATCGCCTGAGCCCCTAGCGTCTGGTCTTTGGAGAAATGATTTCCAGTATCTAAATAGTTGACTTTCTAATCGCTCCAGAGGGAATTAGCAGGGGATTATTGCCTTCTGTAGTCTCTTGTTTTGATTCTCTTTTATCAGGATTGATCTGATTTATTCATTTCTTCCTTTTTCTTCTCTTTTCTCCTCTCCTCTCCTCTTCCCTTCCCTTCCTTCCCCTCATTTCTTTTCCTTTCTTTTCCTTCCTTCCTTTTCTTTTCTTCTCTTTTCTTTTCTTCTTTGCTTTGCTTTTTCTTTTCCCTTCCTGCCTTCCTGTCGCCTTTCATTTTTCTGGCCCACACCTGGCGGTGCTCAGGGGGAACTGCTCTGTGTTGAGGCCTTGCATGTGCCTGGCAGTGCTCGGGGGACTATCTGGGGTGCCGGGCTGAGCCCAGGTCGCCTCTGTGTGAGGGTCCCGCCCTTCCAGCACTTTGCGTGGAGGTCCCCTTTTCCACATCTGTCTGACACCTCCCCTCCCGGCCCCGGACTTGGCCCCCAGTTCACATAGTGTTTCGAATGTGAAACACCTTTTATTTATGTATTTACTTTTATTTATTTTGATGATTATAGTTTAGGTAGCATGCTAAGACAGCTGAGTTTGTTTCATCTGTTTTGGGGGCCACACCGAGCCTGGCTCCGTGATCAGGGATCACTCCTGGCCGTGCCTGAGGAACCTGGGGGTACCGGGGTGTCAGCCGCCTGCAAGGCACATGCCCTACCCACTGTCCTGTCTCTCTGGCCCCGAAACGTCCTATTTTAAACAGCGTCATGCTTTTCTGCGGCTGTGAAACTGTCTCACAGCTACATGTAAAAATATTTAGGAAACTGGGGGCGAATATGAGGAGAACAAAACCTGCACAGAGGCCGCCGGCCGAGCAACGCGTGTTTTAAGGCAGGCTTGCAAAGACGCCCGTGACCTGGACGGGGCGCTGGGCGCTTCTGCCCACCCCTTTGGCCCGGGTTTTCTAAGAGACGCGGGAGGGAGAGGAGCTGGTCGGCCTGGCCTTCTCTCGACAGCCCGGGGTCTGCTCCCTCCCTCGCCGGGCTGCACCGGGGCCGGAGTGTGTAAGGCAGAGATAGATAAATGCCTTACACCCAGCCCGGCGATGCCGGCTGTTGCTGGAGCCCGGGGTAAGTTTCCTGGCCAGAGAGCACCGCCACTGCCGCCTCCTCCTCCTCCTCGTCCTCCTCGTCCTCGTCCTCCTCATCCTCCTCCCTGGGAGAGGCACATTGCAAACAAACCTCAAGCCCATCCCTGCACTCGGCGCTGGTTTGTCTCTGGGTCATTATCCCTCCTGCTGAACAAGAGAAGGCAGATTCAGTTTCTCACCAGAGGCGCCGACCAATGTGCTCGCCGAGTGCGGCTTACATTAGCGCGCCGAGTCAGGCGGCCTCCGGGGACGGATCCCTTTGCAGTTTCTCCGAGCACTTTTGGAGTAAGTCCAGGAGACTTTGGGAAAGTCTCCCGTTCACTGACTCGGAGTCAACACAGTAACATGACCTGCCTTTCTTTCTCTTCTTGATGGGAGAAGGATTGATTTTTCTATCTACGGTGGAGGCTTGTGGCGCTCGGCTTTTGGGGGGTGTGAGGCTCTCTGGGAAGTTCAGGGCTTACTCCTGGCCCTGTGCTCAGGGGTCACCGCTGCCGGCGCTCAGGAGACTCTCTACGATGCTGGCGATCAAACCAGGATCCTCCCTGTGCTGAGCAGCTGCTCCAACCCTGTCCTGCGTCTCCGGCCCCTCATGTGCGTGTTTTAAACCCCGCAGATGTTTTGGATGGGCAGGGCAGGGGTTTGGCCCCTGACACCGCTGGAAGTCGCTCCAGAGCCAAGCACTGGGCTCAGGATAGGTCCCGAGCACTGCAGATTAACCCCAGGCAAATCAGATGAAAAGGCAACAATTGTAGCGAGTGAATGTAGGGCGTTTGCCTTGCACGCGGCCAACCCGGGTTCGAATCCCAGCATCCCATATGGTCCCCTGAGCACCACCAGGAGTAATTCCTGTGTGCAGAGCCAGGAGCAACCCCTGTGCATGCATCGCCAGGTGTGACCCAAAAACAAAAACAAAATTTGGCAGAGGATTCACAGGTTGAGTTTAATGGGCCTTCTGTAGTGTGATCGGCCAGCCGTACACCGCGGGCTCATTAAAATGGATGCAAAGCGATTCCTTTTATGCCCTGTCGTCATGTTGATATTTTCATAGTTGACCAAAGTCTCTGGATTAATATTTCCAGTATCCCGACTCTCTTCTTTCTCGGAAACACCCGTTTGCAGTGGAGACCCGGGGCAGGCTCCAGGGCTCCGGGCTTTGGGGATGGCCGTGTGCGGCCAGGGAGATGGGCCGGAGCCCTCAGCGTCCCCCGCCGTGGCGAGGAGTGTCTCTCACACGAGGGTCTCTTCCTCGTCCATCCGAGCCTTGGGAAGCCCCGGAAGCCCCCAGTGCTGCCGGCCTGCCTCAGCCAGGATGGGGTTGCCTCCCTGCTGCCCCCCAAGCCCAGGAATCGCCCCTCACCTGGAACCACCTTGGTTTCCTGTTGGGGGGGTCGCTGACGTCACCTGTGTCCCCCTGCATTCATCAGGCCTCCTTGGGGAGAGGAGGGGGGAGCAGGTTGCCTGGAGTGCCTCTGGGGTCTCGCCCGAGTGGCCTGGGGAAGGTGCTGATGCAGGGTTATTGGGAGGGGGCCCATTGGGTGCTTTCGGGGGGGGGGGGAAACTGGATTGGCCACAAAAGCATCCGGGTCGGGGTTGCAGGCAGGTCTTGGGGAAGCGCTTTGCTCTGGCTGGTGCTGGCCGGCGGGTGGACACGCTTCGCCAGCTGCTAGCTTAGGGGTGGCCCTCAGAGTGGTCCCGAGCTGTTGGCCGTTCCAGGGGGGGCGCGTTTCCATGGTGGGGGGGACGCTGCTCCTTGGGCAGGGACAGTGCAAGAGGGGACCCGGCTGTGAGCACGGCAGGGGGTGTTCTGTACCCCAGGAGTCAGTGACAGGGCCGAGACCCCCGCAGGGGCTCCAGTGACTGCCTCGGGAGCAGCCGGGGAGACCCCCCTCCCTGGGGATGGTGTGGTCTCTGCAGGTGGCTTGGGGTGTCTGCATACTCCTTCAGAGGGGGCGTCCTGTCAGCCTGCCGGGGTAGGGCAGGGAGGGATGTTTCCGCGACAGTTGGGGGACCCGGCGTGCCAGGGACCCTCTATCCCTTTTGTTTGGCTGCTGTGACTCTGAGAGCACTGTGGCGTGTCGTCGAGCCCCGTTAGACCACGGTGCTTCCCGGCTGTTGCCATGCCCCCTCTCTCACCCACGCCTGCTGCGTGCCTGGGGGGGACCCCCTAAGGGTCCTTTGTGGATGCCTCCTCTCTTCCTGCCGTCTAGCCTCGGAGCACTGTTGTCTGGGTGCCTCGCTCCTCCTCTCCTTTCACCCCTGCCCCCGCCAGCTGTGAGCGTGCCAGGGGGATCGGCTCTGGGTAAGCAGAGGCTGCCCGGGAGGGGGCTGAAAGGGGTCCCCGCCCACAAGCCCACGTCAGTGGGGAGGACCGGTGAGCCGGTGGGTCCTGCCAGGGAAGGAGGCGGCCGCGCCCTCTGACTCTGTGCCCAGGGATCACTCCTGACTCAGTGCTCAGGGCTCACGCCTGACTCTGTGTCCAGGGATCACGCTTGACTCTGTGCATGGATTACTCCTGGCTCTGTGTGCAGGGGTCACTCCTGACGGGGCTCGGGGGACCATAGGGGGTGCCAGGGATCCAGGCTAGTGCCCTACCCACTGTGCTATCTCTCTGGCCCTCCTCATTTTCAGAGCTGCTCCGCCTTCCCGCAGTCCAAGGGAGCTGCCGACGTGGACCCTTCGCAGTGGCCGGAAGCTCTCCTGGTCGCAGCAAGGAGAGCCCGGGCCCCTGGGCCTCTCTGCGGGGAGCCCGGCCTGGCGTTAGACCAGCGCGTCCCCTTCACTTGTTTAGGCACTGGCCTCTTGTCATTATACTTGCAGATTTTTTCCTGTTTTCTTTTTTTTTTTTCCTTCTGTGTAATGAACATTTCTCCCCTAATTTAACATTCTGTTCTTTCTTTGCTCTCCGAGAACTGTCAGCGCTTACTCCGTTTCCCTCTAGAGATCCTCTCTGGCCTCCTTCATTTACTTAGCCTTGCGCTGTTTTTGCCAACGCGTTCCTGCTCGCCGGGATCATCCTGACACCCTGAGACCCCTGCAGGCATGGAAACCTGATGCCCCTGGGGTGTGAGCGGGGCCTCAGGCTAGTATGGAAGCTCCAGTGTCCAGCTCTGCCCTGCGCTCGCCCTGGGGCCCTTGAGGGCACCTGAGGCTATTCACAGCAGATTTCCCCCAGTGGTGTCTGCAGGGCTGGACTGCCTCTGTCCCAGCACTTTCCCGTGAGTGCAGGGCCCCTGTCTGTCCCGTGTGTGACAAGCCCCGCGTCTGTCCTGTGCGTGACAGGCCCCAAGTCTGTCCTGTGCGTGACAGGCCCCGCATCTGTCCCATGTGTGACAGGCCCCGTGTCTGTTCCATGTGTGACAGGCCCCGCATCTGTCCCGTGTGTGCGGGTCCCGCGTCTGTCTCGTGTGTGTCAGGCCCCGAGTCTCCCCCGTGTGTGACAGGCCCCGCGTCTCTCCGTGCTCCCGCCCTTTGTGCTCCTTATCGCCCACCCCTCTGACCTCACCCCCGGCTGCTCGCCCAGAGGCGGGCGAGCTCTCACTTCTCCGCACTCGTGAGTGACACCCGAGAAGAGCAGCGTTGTTTGCCCGGCCCCTGCTGCCCTGCGCATGCCCGGCCCCCGGGAGCTGGTGCTCCCTGCGAGGGTGTCCAGCACCCCGTTCCTGGGAGAGTGCGGGGCCCAGGGGTGGGGGACGGCAGCAGGAACCTCCGTCTCGGGGGAGGGGTGGTACCGGCGGTGCTCAGGGCTTGCTCTTGGCTCTGTGCTCAGGGCCCACCCGGCAGTGCTTGAGGGACCATAGGGGGTGTGGGGATTGAACCTGGGCCGCCAAGTGCAGCACAAGCGCCCGACCCACCGTCCCCTCCCTCCAGCACCCCTTCCACACTCCCCGCTGTGTCGCCCTCACCTCCGTTCTGACGCCACTTGGGGCTCCTGGGCAGCCCTCCCTTGGATTGTGGGGCCGGGGTGTCCGCAGAACTGGGCTCTGTCCCCCTGGTGCTGAGGCTCCACTTCTTGTTCACTGTGAGAAGCCCCAAGGCCTCCTGTCACCGTCTGGGCGTGTTCCTCTGCCGCCTGGTTCTGTTGTGCGGCTTGAGCTCGGGGCCCGGTGCCCACTCGCTGCCCACTGCCCACACGAGGGAGCGCCTCCTTCCTGGGAGTGGTGAGTTTAGCGCCTTTCTCCCTCTCTCTCTCTCCCCCCAGAATGAAATGGATGACGTGCCCTTCTTTGACATCCAGCTGCCCTACGAGCTGGCGATCAATATCTTCCAGTACCTGGACAAGACGGACCTGGGCAGATGCGCACAGGTGAGCTGATGGCAGCATCCTCCCTCTTAACACCTCAGTGACCTGAGGGACCCCCGGGCCAGCCCCGCCTTGTACTTACTCAGACTCACCCTGGGAGTGGGAGGTGGGGGATAGTCTCCAGACACAGGGACCCACTTGGTGGCCTCATGCCCAGTGGGGGGAGATCAGTCAGCGCATGGGGAAAGCCACGTTCTGTGAGTGAGCAGACAGAAGGCCTGTCCAGTGGGACACACACACACACACACACAAACACACACACACACACACACGGAAGGAGGAAGGGGAGCAGGAGGGAAGTGGTCGCCACACTGTGGTTCAAATCCTAGCACTGCGGATGGTCCCCCAAGCACTGCCACGAGTGGGCCCTGAGCACAGAGCCAGGTGTGGCCAAGGGGAAATAAACCATCAGATGTAAAAAGCAAGAAGAAGGCTCTTGGAAAGTGATGACAGTGAGTCAAATTTCAGCTGCAGAGACCCTGCCTTTATGCAGAGACACACAGGGTCCCGGCTTCCCCTTCCGCGTCCAGTTCTGTGTTTTCCCTCCTCTCTCTCCCCTCTCCCTCCTTCCCCCCCTGGCCCAGTGCTCAGCCCCCCATTCTGTGCCGGGGCCGGAGTTGCTGGCACTGTTCGGCCTTGCTGGGGCCCACCCAGGCCCCCCGGGCAGTGCTGGGGACCTCCAGCGATGACCCCCCAATGCGTGGGGGCGCGGTGCAGTGCCAGAGATCAAACCAGGGTGGGCGCCGTCAGCTCCCGCCCCCTGGACTGTCTCTCCGCCCTCTCTTGCTTTATGGGACATTCTGCTTGTGGGGGCTCTGTTTGGACTTGGGGGGCAGTCAGAAAGGGGGTCGGCGTTTGCATCTGTCTCTGGGCTGCTCCTGGGGGTGCTCGGGCCCCTCTGGTGCTGGGACCCCAGGGACGGGAGCTGGGGCTCCTGCACGCTGCCCCGCAGCCCGGGGTCGCCCTCCCCAGCCCGGGCGTGCTGCATGCAGAGCCCTTGAGCCCCCCACTCACGCCCCCCAGCCCCCTTACCTCGGCCCTGGCCTTTCGTTGGGTTTGGGACCAGGTTTCTGGGCCATACCTGGCTGTGTTCAGGGGCCCCACCGGCTGGTCCTTGGGAATTGTGCCGCGTGTTTGGACCATGTGCAAGGGAAGCACTCTGCCCCCTGCCCCCTCGGCCCTCCTCGTCCTTGTTACTCCGGGGGGTGGGGAGTGGGGGGGTGTGCTGGCAGATAGACACAGAATCTGGGGTGTTTCCGGAAGTGACTGCAGACATTGCTCCAAGGCTAGACCCCACCAAGCAGACGCCTCGAGCCGGGCTCGGGGCCCCTGGGCCCGTTCAGCGGGAGCACCTGCAGCGTCTCTCCTCTCCCCCAGGAAACGGACTGGCTCTGTTTTAACTTCACACGTTGGCTCCGCTGCCAAGAGTCGGAAACAAGGGTGCAGCGACACAAGGCCCACGGCGCTGCGCCCGCCCGCTCTCCCCGATACGATCGTCCTCCCTGCTGCCCAGAAGGAAGCTTTTCTTTCGACAGTGTTCGCCCCCCTGCTCGGGAAAGGGCCGTGCGGCTTTCACAGCTGCTGGGCTCTTCTTTTCCTCCGGAGTGGCTATCAGTGAGAGATAGGATGGGGGCGAGTCTCCACCAGACAATGGACAATGGGCGCATTGCAGGAGAGATCGGTCCTGCTGGTGAGATTATTCTGCAGGTGTGAGCAGACAGTGGCCCGATTGTCAGGCAGACCTCTCCCGGCCGGGGCCTGTTGGGGTCCCCCCGCCCCGCCCACTCACGTTCTCCCTCAGCTTTAGCGCAGCCCTGGCACAGGGACCCTGCTGAAGTGCTCAGCCAGGATTTGGCTCATGAGGATGGCAGTGGGTGACCACAAGTGTGTGTGCGGGCTTGGTTTCGTTGCTCTCTCATGAAGCCACCAGAGCCGCCTTTCGCTGCACACCACAAGGTGGGGGGTGAGGCGGGTGCAGGAGGCCGGCAGAGTAGCAAGTTTGTTTATTCCCAGCGGCGTTTTTATTTATTTAATTTTTAAATTTCTTGCTTTTTTGGGTCACACCCAGCAATGCACAGGGGTTACTCCTGGCTCTGTACTCAGGAATCACTCCTGGCGGTGCTCGGGGGACCATATGGGATGCTGGGGATCAAACCCAGGGCGAACCCAGGGTGAACTCAGGGCGGCAGTGTGCAATGCAAACGCCCTCCCCGCTGTGCTATCACTCAGGCCCCAGGCGTTTTTATTTAAAAATGTCCCTGGGCTGAGTGGAATGTGATTCTGCCTCCAGGGGGGTGTGCGGGCCCTTTCCCCTTTAATCTCCACCCCCTTGGGGCAGGGCGAGACCTGGCCAGCTGTCTGGCACTGGCCCGTGAACTGGACCTTCCCTCGGAGAGAACCTGTTTGCTTAGATCTTCCTGCCAAATTGGTTCGCAGCTTGTCAGGAAGGAGGCGGCTCAAGGCGGCCGGGAGGCGGTGCTGGACGGGGTCCCTGGCCAGTCGGGGGAAGCAGAGGCTCGCCGCCATCCACACTGGAGTCCTTTCTCCCATGGCCGGCGTGGACAGGTGGCGGCTTGCACTGACCTCGACCGCACCTCCCAGCAGGCTGGCCTCCAGTGGCCTCCGCCCTGTCTGGGAGCAGTGTGGGTTCCAGATACGGGATATACAGCGCGGGTGGTTACTGTATAGTCATACTATAAATGTGATATATCACAACAGTGCAATATGCATTATACGTATTGTTATATAAAATATATGTTAGATGTAATAATAATATAGTATTGCATATAATCACTGTATCACTGCCATCCCATTGCTCATCAATATCTTATATGTGTATTATATTTTATATCTATTTTAGTTGAATCATCATGAGATACAGTTAGAAAGTTGTTCATGGTTGGGTTTCAGTCATGGTTGGGTTTCAATCATACAGTGATCCAACACATTTCCTACCACCAGTGACCCCAGTGACCCCCCCAGTCTGCCTAGATAGTAGGTACTCTCTCTCTCTTTCTCTCTCTCTCTCTTTCTCTCTCTCTCTCTCCCTCCCTCCCTCTCCCCGCTGTCTCTCTCCCCGGTAAATGGCTTTCCCTGTTTCCTATTTACAATCTCGTGCTTGTTTATTTACTTACTATTTGGTTGTGGGCCCACAGGTTCCTGGCACTGGGAAGGAGGCTATTTTTAATCGCTGGTAACGATGACAAAGTTGTCGGTTTCAGAATTACGACGTGGTTTGGTTTTTCTGAAAAGAGGAAGTGTGCTGTTTTATTACAGCGTGGATAATTCGGAGGGCTGGGGTTTGGGTGGTAACTCACGTTTATTTTAAGTGCTGCAGACATCGATGTCAGTCCTTAGAAGTCTCGGGGCCGGAGCAGTGGCGCGGCGGGCAGGGCACCTGCTTTGCACGCAGCCTACCTGGCTCGGATCCCTGCCACCCCACGTGTCCCCCAAGGCTGCCAGGACTGATCCCCGAGCACCGCTGGGTGCTGCCCCCAAACAGCAGCAAAAAGTCCTTAGAAAGTAGAAGAAATCTGGGGGCGAGAGGCCCGTGGTCCCGTCCCCGCTGCCGCCCTGCGCGGCCCGTGTACTTGGCGCATGGCATCACGGTGCCTGGCTGCCGCGGGCTCCGGAAACACGTCCGCCGTCACGGGCTCTAGGGCTCCGGCCGGGGCTCCGTGTGGCTCAGCCCACGGGAACCGTGTCCTGGGTTCACTCCCGGCACCGCGGCACCAGTGATGCCGCCCCCAGCCTCCTAGTTTCCTTGCCGCGTTCCCCGTAGGACCCCCAGACGGTCCCTCCCCAGCGCCCGGAGACCGGCCCGCCTCTCTCCTCAGCCGGGACCTTGGCCTTCTCAGGTCCTCACGTGTGTTTCAGTTACACGCCACGCTAGATGCTCCACTGAGTGGTCCATGGTGTTGATTTTTTTTTTTTTAAGTAAAGAGGCCAGAAATGACCAGAAAGCGAAAGGGGGGCCATGGAGACAATATCGAGATGGAAAAAAATCTTCAAATTCATGGCAGAGTTGATAAGCCAGAAGTAGGTGTTACCAAAGCAAAAAACATAGCCCCGAAGCTAGAACCCAGACTATTTTTGGACTTTTTTTTCCATAATTTTAATTTTGGGGCCACACCTGGCTGTGCCCAGGGTGGGGGGGACATTTCGGGGTTCAGGAATCCCACCTGGGCCGGCCACGTGCCAGGCCAGCTCCTTGCCCGCTGTGCTGTCACTCAGGCCCGGAACATTCACTGGAGAACATTTCAAGTTTCCAGGAAAAAAGTGACCCTGGGGTCTTCCCAGCCGCCACCCAGACCGTCAGGCGGAGACTGGGTCACAGTGGCCGCCTGTGCAGTGTCCCGCAGGGGCGCTGCCCCACTCTGCGGTGAGGGCTGCCTCTGCCCTTCCTGGAGTTCCCTCGAGCTCCCCGGGGTGCGGTGGGCACCTCCTTTCGATCCGGGCTCGGGGAGACAGAGCAGAGCACCCCTAGGGGAACCCGGGAGGGCCCTGCCGGCCACTGAGTATGGGGGTGGCCCTGGGACTCGCCCCTACTCTCCACCGGACTTGGCGTGTCGGAGGTTTGCCGTCACCGAGACCGTTACGAGAGCGAGAGACTGTTGGACTGAGAGTGGGAGATGCTGGTCTTTGAAGATAAACAGCGACCCTGCCCGGCCCTGTTAAAGTCGTTCTCCTGCGTCCGGGTGCTCGGTGCTTGTGGAGCATAGCCTGGGCACCACTGACCCTTCGGGACCGGGAGCTGTGCCAGCTAGTGGAGCAGGAATGAGTGGCTTCTGGAGCCAGGAAAGGGGACAAGACCTGGGGGTGGGGGGAGTGAGTGTGGGCCAGAGGTGCAGGTTCAGGGCCGAGGGAGAGGAGAAGGCCGCGGGGGCGGGAAGGGAACCCGGGGTGCCCTGGAGCCTCCGGGCTGGGCTTTCACCCAGTAGTGGGAGGCCTGAGAAGCACCTTTGGAGTCAACTGCCTGGGGGTGGGGTGGGGGGTCACCGCACATGGTCCCGGAGCGCTGGGAGAAGGGGTTGGGGCCAGGAAGCCTGGGTGCAGCTGTGCGGATGCTGTGTATGGGGGGGGGGGTGGGCTTGCAGCAAGAACAATGACACTTCCCCCCGTGCTGGGCCTCCCTGGTAACCCTAATCCAGGCAGAGCTAATAAAGACAATTTCTGAGCCAAGAGTGCGCGCGCGCGAGTGTGTGTGTGTGTGTGTGAGTGAGATGCTACAATTCGCAGTAGTGCCATAAAGCAGAATGCTGGAGACACTTTTATTAGCGCGTTCCTGCAGCTGAGGCCCGCTCCACGGGGTCCGTGCCGAGCCGACCGCTCCAAGTGCCAGTCGGGGTACAGGGAAGCCTGACCGGCAGGCCTTTGAAACAGCAGTTGGTTTTTTTTCCCCTCCCAGAGTTACAGTCTGCGACTTATATAACTTAAGAAATCAAAAGCTGTTCATTTCCTCTTCGGGAAACTCTAGATTTCACTCGTGTAAGTTTAAGTGGGTGTTTCTCTTGTTGACACTTCCTTGGGCAGTGAAAGATTCTCAAGTCCTGTTCTTTTATCTGTGTGTGTGTGTGTGTGTGTGTGTGTGTGTGTGTGTGTGTAGGGGCAGGGGCTTTCCTTTAAAAGAAGGTACTAAAGCACTTCCCTCTAGCATTTGCTAAAGAAATTGTTGGCACCTTTTTGTGTGTGATGCCTGATTGTAGGTACCATCCTGATCCCTCTTTTGGGGGGAGTAATTCTCAGTTCTAGCTTTCTTATAAATCTCTCAAAGCGATTTCTTGTTTGTTATCCAGGGTTTCAGCTTTATCCCGCATGTGACTTCCTGTGGGACAGGCGTGGGGCGGTGCCATGGGCCAGACGTTCCCGCCCTGTAGCCCACCCCGAGATCTCAGCTTGCGTGGGTTGAAGCCGCGCTGCCTCCTCTTCAGAGCCGACACAGAAACCTGCCTCCGCTGCCTGGTTGTTTCATCTTTTTAATTTGGGGGCCACACCCGGCAGTGCTCAGGGCTGACTCCTGGCTCTGTGCTCGGGGGACACCTCTGGGGTGCTGGGGCTCGAACCCTGGTCAGCTGCATGCAAGGCAAGCACCCAGCCCACCGAACTATCTCTTTGGCGCTATGGCTCAACTTTTATTTATTTATTTGGGTCTTTGCTTTTTGGGTCACACCTGGCAGTGCACAGGGGCTACTCCTGGCTCTGCACTCAGGAATTACTCCTGGCAGTGCTCAGGGGACCCTATGGGATGCTGAGAATCGAACCCGGGTTGGCCGAGTGCAAGGCCAACACCCTCCCCGCTGTGCTATCTCTCTAGCCCCACCGTGGCCCAACTTTTTTATTTTTTCTTTTTGGATCACACCTGGCGATGCACAGGGGTTACTCCTGACTCTGCACTCAGGAATTACCCCTGGCCGTGCTCAGGGGACCCTATGGGATGCTGGGATTTGAACCCGGGTTGGCCGCGTGCAAGGCAAACGCCCTCCCCGCTGTGCTATCTCTCTAGCCCCACCGTGGCCCATCTTTTAAAAGCCTGACGTGGTGGAGATGCCCCTGCGAGGCTTCTCTGCTTTCTCCTATCTTCCCGCCCGTGGTCGTGGGGCTCGGTGGGGGTGGGTGCCGGGGTGGCGGCGCTCTCAGGCCTGGGGCGTGGCGCTCGCTCCCCCAGTCGCACCCCTGCTGGGGCTGTTCACGCCGGAGCTGCGGCTCGTCTTCATCGTGGCTCGCACACGCGGACGTCCGTGCCGTGGGGGTCCCACGCTCCAGGTGCCGTGCTGCCAGGGCCCGGCTGGCAGCCTCCTGCTGGCCGCGTGTGGCTGTGCTGGCCCCGTGCCCCCACGCCCGGGCCCAGGAGTGGGCACTCAGCGCCAGGAATTGGCACCAGCGAGCGTTGCGTCTGGAGCCTCTGAGAGACGCCCGTCGCCCAGCAGCTCCCTGCGCAGCAGCGCGGCCTCATAGCCGTCTGGACCCCGCAGGTGCCCCTTATCTGGGCCGTCGTCGTGCCCCCGCCCGAGTGCAGGGTCGACGCCCAGACTCCCCTCCGGGTTCGCTGGCCTCGGCCACGCGGGGGCCGTCGGGGCCCGCGCACGGGTGTCTGCTGTGAGCAGACGGTGTTGATCTGGCAGATGGAGGCGGGAAGTGGACGAGCATTGCTGGCCTCAGTGCCCGGCAGATGCCTCAACTGGCTGGAGACTTGAGCCAGCATTCTCCCGCGTCCCCTGCCGGCCACCGGCCGTCCGAGCTGGCTCCCCGTGCGACGAGTTCAGGAACTGCCGGAGCTCGGGGAAGCGGCAACACCTCTCTCTCAAAAGCTCTGGGGAGTCTGGAGAGGGATCCGGGCTGGTGGATTCGGGGGGCCGCACGTGGGAGACCGCTGCGGGCTCCGGGCTCGGGGGTCACTCTGGAACCACGTGGTGCTGGGTCAGAGGCCACGCCTCTCGCAGGCAAAGCCTGGGCCCCAGCCTGCCGAGCTGTCTCTCCGGCCCACTGCCCGGTTCCCTTAAATCCGTTTCCCAGTCCCGCGTGATCCTGGAATCTGCTCTTCTCAACTCGGAAACTTGCACCCATCCCATGTATGAGTGTCAGGCGGGCAGGATGTCGCTTTGATACACCGTGTGCCGTGGCGTCCTTCTTTCAAGGATTTTTTACCGCCTGCAGGTGGACAGGTCGCCTCTGTGCCCAGGGCCGGCTCAGCTGTGGGTCAGGCAGGCCAAAAGCAAGACCGTGCAGCGGGAGAGAAAGCTGGGCAGGAGGGCACCCGCCTCACCGCCGCCAACCTGGGTTCAGTCTCCAGCACCCTGTAAAAAATAGAAATGTGCGTGCAGGGAAGGTGATGTGATGGTGTGTTCACGGGCTCTCGGGGCGGCCCTCTCTCTTTCTCCCTGTCTTCCTCCCTCCCCCCCTCTTTCCCTCCGTGCCTCCCTCTTTCCCTCCCTGCCTCCCTCGCTCCCTCCCTCTCCCTCCCTCTCTCTCTTGCTGCTCACATTCGGTGCTCTCGAGCTGCTGTGTATGGACTGGATCAGGATGGCCCCTCCTCCGTGCTCTGCTTCTGAGTGTGCCGCTGTGCTCTCTTCTGTCTGTCTCTCTATCTGTCTCTGTCTCTGTAGTCTCTCCTCTGGTCTCTTTTGATCTCTCTCCTTCCAATCTCTCTCTCCGGAGCCCTTCTGCTTCTCTCTTTGGAGCCGTACTCACTCTCACTTCTGACTCTCCTCTTACTTCTGACTTTGACTCTTCCTCCTGACTCTGACCCTGACTTTGATTCTCACTTTGCTTTTACAGTCTTAGTTTATATAGCAACCACATAGGGTGGTGACACAAAGGTGGGTTGAACATTGACAAATCAACAAAGAGGGGATGAGACCACTCCTCCAGGAGATTGACTCAAGGACCAAATCTCATCTAAGGAGATTACTCCAGTTTACTAGGAGATCCGCTTAAGGGCGGGATCCCAGCCAGGGTGTGTCGCTTTCTTCTTTCCTCAGCCAGTAATCCACTTAAATAGTTCCAGTAAATTTACTTCTAATATTCCTAGCAATGTTATTCTGTATGAGCATGGTAAGAGATATATCAGACTTAAAGTTTGGTTTTTCCTGAGGACATCTCACTATGTATCCTAGACCACAGTCCTCAGGTCAGGTTAGTCTTCCTAACCCCAGCAGGGTCCTAGTCTCATCGTTACTTTTGGATCATGACAACATTTGTCTATGACCATGCTCTCAACTTATAGTTGAGTATTGTGGCGCTTTGGCTTGGCCCATTTCGATGCCAGGGTAGCTCACAGCTTGCCCTGGGTCCATTCTGTCCCTTGTCGGGACCCTGCTTTTAGGGTGCTAGGAACTAAGGCAACTGAGTTGAGAAAGCAGATGCCCGGGAGTAAATATCATTGGAGTCAATCAACTCCCATGTTACAAAGCATAATATTAACTGTCTTCCTGTGTCCACACAGAAAGGACAGTGCTCTAAGGTAAACTAAGTTCCCTGCGGCAAGGCTGACAGGACAAACCCCCTGTTATCCTACAGCACCCCGTATGGTCCCCCCAGCTGAGCACAGCTGGGTGTGCCTCCCCGTGCCTTAGGGTCCTCACAGTGGATGCTGCAGGCTGTGGCGGCCTTTTCCTGCTCCTCATGGCCCCACCCCCACCCGGTCCAGTGAGGGGTTGTTTCCCTGACGCCCTTCCGGCCAGGATAGGACCAGCCAGTGACCCACAGAGGCCACTGAATGCACCTGCGTCGGCCTGCGGCGGGCGCTAGTGGTTTCCTGCAGGCACTGCCCCCGCCCCAGCCTGGGCGCTCTCTCCCTGAGTGCTCTGATGATCCACCTGGGACGCGTTTCGCAGATGATCTCTCCAGGCGAGGGGCTGAGTGACCCGGGCCCCGAGGTGGTCCAGAGCGCTGGGCGCGGGAGGGGGCTGGCGGGAGCTGGGAGGGTTTCAGAGGTTACAAGGCTGAGAAAGTGAAGAAGTTGGATGTCAGGATGGAGCACGTGGCTCAAGTGGCACAGCACACGTGTCGCATGCTTACGGCCCCGGCTGTGACCCCTGACACTGAATGCCACCGCCGCCACCGCCCTAGCTTGGGTGGAGCCCAAAGCCAAAAAAAGAAAAACCAAAAAAACCCAAGTAAAGGGGTCCTGAAGGGTAATGAACACCAAATTGAGGTCACTTTTTTTTTAATTTTAATTTTTATTTTTATTGATTCACTTTAAGATATAGTTACAAAGCTTTCAAGTTTGAGTTTCAGTCATAGAGTGATCGAACACCCACCCCTCCACCAGTGCACATTCTCTACCGCCAATGTCCCCAGTATCCCTCCCTTTCCAACCCTGCCCCTGCCTCCATGGCAGACAATCTCCCCCATACTCTCTCTCTACTTTGGGGCATTATGGTTTGCAACACAGGTACTGAGGGGCCATCACGTTTGGTCCTTTGTCTACTTTCAGCACACATCTCCCATCCCGAACAATCCCTCCACTCACCATTGACTTAGTGATCCCTTCTCTGTCCCAGCTGCTGCTGCCCCAGTTCATGAGGCAGGCTACCAACCATGGGGCAATCTTCCTGGCCCTTGTGTCTACGGTATTGAGGTCACTTTTGGGGGAATCATGGACCGTAAACCGTGAACCACACGAGTCTGGGGAAAAGTTAATTTGGACCATTTTGGGCAGCCCGCTTGCGGCTTTGATGGAGGGGCAGATTTTTCGACCAAAGCCCTCAATCCCTTGCCGGGAACCAATGCCTGGGAACCAATATGTCAGTATAACCTGACTTGTAATTAAGGAACAACTGCTTCTTGGGAAAAATATCAAAAGTTCCTTTTGAAGGTTGCAGAACAGTACCCAGGGTAACTGCCATCAGGGCCCACATCTAGTTTTATTAAACTTTTGCATTTTTTGTATTCCCCCATTTTGCCCACTTCCTTATAGAATCAACTATAAAAAACTAGCTTGAGATAAAATTGGAGCTTGCTCCCATTCTTGTGTCTGTCCCTTCTTATGTCTGTCTCTCTCTTCTTGTATCTGTCTCCTTTTCACTCGCACACCCTCTCCCGGCCACCCACGTTGACCAAGTCCGGCGGGATGGGACAGATCCTGCCACCCTGTAAGAGAGCCTCCCTGAGTACTTTGTCATCGCCCGAGGCCCTGTGTGTGGAGTCTGGCCTGCAGGCTGTGAGCACTCTATTTTTTTTTCCTTTTGGGTCACACCTGGCGATGCCCAGGGGTTACTCCTGGCTCATGCACTCAGGAATTATTCCTGGTGGTACTCGGGGGACCCTATGGGATGCTGGGAATCGAACCATGGTCGGCTTCGTGCAAGGCAAATGCCCTCCCTGCTGTGCTATCGCTCTGGCCCCTGTGAGCGCTCTTGCTTCGTCTCCTGTTCTCGTTCCTCGGCTGTGAGCTGCCAGGTGGTCCCCCTGGGGCCGTGCTAAGGACGCAGCTCCCTCAGACCCGTGGTCAGTCACGCTCGGCCGGGCTGTGGGCCCTGTGCATTCCCGCCTTGAGGCTGGTGACATGGATTGCACCAGCACCTTGCTCCCGTGCTGTCTGCCTCAGTTTACCCAGCTGCACGCAGGTCGAGCATCCATCTCTTCCCCAAGTTAGGCTCGGGAGACAAAACACTGGCAGCCGCCTCCTCTGACTACTGTGGGAGTTGAAACCCGGCCCAGACAAACCGTTCGTTTCCCCGACTGTCAGAACTCCGATCCCGGTTCACAAGCTGGAGTTTATTTTATGTTGAAGTGGGGTGTGTGTGTGTGTGTGTGTGTGTGTGTGTGTGTGTGTGTGTGTGTGTGTGTGTGTGTGTGTGTGTGTGTGTGTGTGTGTGTGTGTGTGTGTGTGTTTCTAACCTGTATACTCAAATCTGACATTCCCATCTAAAATGAGATCTTGAATGTTTACTCGGGGTGGGGGGGTTGTGTCACGGATATTTCCTTAGAGCCTTTTGTTTCCGAGACCTCCCCTCGCCAACTCTCCGGGGTAGAAATGTTAGTTTCTGTTGGGAGGAGAACGGAAGTGCTCTCCTGAAACACGGCCCGGCGGATATTTTCGCCTCTTCTGTATTTGTGTGTTTTTCTTTCATCTGTTACGTAAGGCTCTCACCGGGGCCTCTCGGATGCGGCGTGCGCGGGGAGGGCCGCGGTTTTGCAATCTCGAAAGAGAAAGCGAGGGAACATTCGCGTGTCTGTTTTTTTTTTTTCCACCTCGGAGTGCTTTGTTAATGAGACGTTTTATCCTGCCATCAACCCGGAGCGATCGGGAAGGTGTTGATTGATTTCTGGATGGCAAGGGGCCTCTCTAATTGCCGGGTCTGACATTTGTGGCACTTGCGCTGTTGTAGGTGAGCAGGACGTGGAAGGTGATTGCGGAAGACGAGGTGCTGTGGTACAAGCTGTGCCGGCAGGAGGGGCACCTGCCCACCAGCAGCATCTCCGACTACTCCTGCTGGAAGCTCCTCTTCCAGGAGTGCCGCGCCAGGGAGCAGGCGCTCAGGACCAACTGGAAGGTAGGCGGCGGCCGGCGCGGCACCTGGAGGAGACCAGCCTCCGCAGACACGGGCCCGGAGCCAGGCCCGCCCCGCCCCGTGACAGCCCGCGCCCCCCCCACGCGGAGTGGGGAGCCTGGCTCAGCCGCCGGGGTCTGTTTCCCGGCTTACTCACCGCTAGGATAGCTGTTCCCACTTCTTTTTTCTTTCTTTTTTCTCTTTTTTTGCCTTTTTGGGTCACACCCGGCGATGCACAGGGGTCACTCCTGGCTCACGCACTCAGGAATTGCTCCTGGTGGTGCTCAGGGGACCCTATGGGATGCTGGGACTCAAACCCGGGTCGGCCTCATTCAAGGCAAACGCCCTCCCCGATGTGCTATCGCTCCAGCCCCCCCCCTTTATTTATTTATTTTTTTAATTCGATTTTGCATTTTTCTGGGCGGTGTGGGGCTTGGGGTGGCACCTACTCGGTGCTCATCAGGGCTTATTCCTAGGAGGGCTTGGGGGGACCCTCTAGGGTGCCAGAGATCCAACCCGGCTCGGGCATGTGTGAGGCAAGCGCCCTCCCCCCCCCCCCCCGCCGTGGCCGGGCACCTCCTTTTTCATTTTCATTGTTGTGGGGAGGACACCCCTGGTGTCTGCGGGTGGTGGGGGCGGGGGCAGGGCTCCATCCCAGGGCCTCAGACGTACCCTTTCCTGGGCCCCACCCTCCCCACTCTCCCCTGCACCATCTCGGAGCACCTTGCTGTTCCGGGGCGGGGAGAGCCAGTTAGGGTTGGGGGTGCCTGTTGCTTCCCTGCTGCAGAGTTCAGCCCCCCCCCAGCCCCTTGGCCTCACTAACTCCGGGGGGGCCCCAGAGCAGAAGCGCCGGCCGCATGCAGGAGGAGCCGCCCCCACTCATTCTGTCCTGGCCCAGGCCCTTCAGGGTCTCTGAGTCTGTCTCCGCTTCCCCCCGGCTCCCGTCCCTCCCGTCTGCCACTTCCCGGTGGCCACCAACATACTGGGTTGCAGCCCCGTTTCACACGAGGAAGTGTCTCTGGGAACGAGCTGTCCGGAGCAGGGCGCAGGATGGCACCGACGCCCCCACCTCCGGCACTGTGTGCCTCCGGGCCACTGCGACCCTCCCACCGACCAGTGCCATAGGCCTGGCTGCCCCTCCCGCCGCCCGCACAGCTCCCGAAGGACAGGCAGTGCCTCGCTCGGGGCCCTCAGCCGGGCACCAGTGGCCGCTGGGGCTGGGCATGCTCGGTGGGAGCAGCCGCTGGCGTCCTTCCACTAGGGCCAGTGCCCTGGGCTGGCTGTCAGGGCCTGCGCGGGGCTGGACCGCAGCAGAGCGGGGAGCCTCTCTGGGGACCAGGCCCGTCTCCCGTCCCTGATGGCGAGGACATCACGGGGTGGTCAGCGAGAGCCTCCACAGTGCCCCTGGACTCCCGACTCCAGTGGGGAGAGCCTCCTGCTCTGCGCCTCCTGCCCTGTCTCCTCCCAGGGGGGCCGAGCAGGCTGGGGGTCAGGGTGTGCCCGACGCTGCCCAATGCCCGCTGATGAGGCTCAAGGGTCTTCATGGACAAGTTCTGGGGGTCCCGGAGTCGGGGGATTTCTTTCAGCATTCACCAGGATTCTCCCTCTCCCTCTCCCTCTCTCCCTCTCTCTCTCCCCTCTCTCTTCCCCCCTCTCTCTTCCCCCTTCTTTCTCTTCCACTCTCTCTCTTCCCCCCTCTCTCTTCCCCCTTCTTTCTCTTCCACTCTCTCTCTTCCTCCCCCACCCATCAGCACTTAGCCAGATAGCGGTCTTGGAGAGTCTGGCTTTATTCTGCCCCATAGCCTCAGCGTGTCCGGGAACCTCTCCAAGGCGTCCAGAGGGGTTCGCGCCACGTGGGTCTTGCTCTCTCTGGTCGACTGCAGGAACGGGGCGATCTGGGGTGGCATCTTGCTAGCTGTATCTGAGGACCCCCCCAGAAAGACCCCAGAGTTCTTCGCTCCCCCTCTCTGGCGGAGATGCCTTACACACCCACAGACCGACTCGGACCTGCACTTGGCACCAGCGCGGAAACGGTCTGAGACGCCGTTGGCGGGACTCTCGGGGGCCTCAGCATCCACGTTCCGGGGGCATGCCGGGATCTCTCTACGTACCGGGCTGACAGGGCTGGGGTGGCTTCGGGGAGGAAGTCTGGGTCCGAAAACTGGCCCACGGCCTCAGCACGCCGACGCTCTCTCGGAGCTGCTCCTCTGCCAGTACCCAGGCTCCCCAGGGCGCGTTCCTCAGCCTACACACCTGACAGAGGCCCCCACCCGGGCGACGACAGCCCCCCCCACACATGCCCACTCCCTGTGGACCTGCCTCGGTTGTTCCTCGGCCCCTGGCTGGAGGCAGCCTGTCATGCAGACACCTTCGGCCCCCGGCACGGTAACAGCGGCCACGTGGGAGCATCGCCGTCTGCTCAGAGCCGATCATGGCGCTCACGCTGTTTCCTGGGCTGTGTGCTGCTTTCTCGGTCTGGTTCCCGGTCTGGTCCCCGCCCGCAGGGCCCCGAGGCATGGCTGGACCACTGAGCTGGCAGTAACAACCCCAGCCCCCCCCCCCCCAGCACGCACTTTTTTTTTTTTTTGGCTTAACTGCTGCCTTGCACTTCCCAGCACCTCACAAGTAAATACTTTGTATTCCTCCAGGTGTCTCTTTATTTTTAAAAAATCAGGTAGATTTTTTTCTGGGGGGGTCACACCTGGCTATGCACATATGCTCAGGGGTTATTCCCGGCTCTGCAACTCAGGAATTACTCCTGGCGGTGCTCAGGGGACCCTGTGGGATGCTGGGGGTCAAACCCGGGTTGGCCGCGTGCAAGGCAAACACCCTGCCCGCTGTGCTATCGCTCCAGCCGCAAAATCAGGTAGATTTTAAAATGATGCTACTTCTCATGGTACCAATAATTACAAAGTTACAGATGGGCAGAGAGGGGGAAATCCACCCCTTCTCCTCTCTCCTGCTAGCCACTGGGTCCCTCCGCAGGTCTGTTGTGAGCTGGGCCGTAGGGTCTGCTATAAATACCTTTTTTTTTTCTTTTCTTTTTGGGTCACACCTGGCGATGCACAGGGGTCACTCCTGGCTCTGCACTCAGGAATGACTCCTGGCAGTGCTCAGGGGACCCTATGGGATGTTGGGAATTGAACCGGGTCGGCCGCGTGCAAGGCAAACGCCCTGCTGTAAATACCATTTCTATGAGCCTCGGATCTTTCCATTAGAAATAGTGTCCTGGGTTCTTCCTTCCCCCACCCCACCCCCTGGCTCTTGTGTTTTGTCTGTCTGTTTAATTGCCTTTTTATTTTATCCAAAGCTAAGAGGTGGTTAGCACATAAAATATCTCGAACCTCCCCTCCCCTGCAGTGGCCTAAACTCAGGAACGTCTCCTTCATCCCGTGCCTCTGGCTTGGAGCCCGGGGACCGGTCCCATCGTGAGCAGCACGGTCAGGGCCACGGGCGGTGTGGGCGGACGCGCAGGCGCGGCCCCGTGGAGAGTACCAACGCGCCCCCTTTTCCCCACGCAGAAACGCAAAGGTGCCGTGAGCGAGCTGGAGCACATCCCCGACGCGGTGCTGTGTGACGTGCATTCCCATGACGGCGTCGTCGTCGCCGGGTAAGCCGCCGCGCGTGCGCGTGCTCGTCGTCCGGGGAGAACCGCCTGCACGCCCCGAGCAGCCCCGTCACTGAGCCCAGAAAGGCCCGGCCTTGGTGGGGGCGCCGGAGAGTTCCGGAAGGTTCCTTCCCGTTTGTCTCCGCGCGTCTCCTGGTTCGGGTTGTGTTAGATGTTCTTTAAGGCCAGGGCCCTCTCCTTTATGAACACACCGAAACAGCCCAGCAGGAACCGTCGGTCCAAGCAGGAAGCTGTTCTTCTGCGGCCCCCCTCACCCCCACCCCATTCTGAAGGCATTGTTAGTGGGAGGGACCGTGGCCAAAAGCACCCTCCCGCCCGTCCATCGCCCAGCGCGACCCGCTCCCGACCCTCTCCTGAAACTGGCTCTGCGTTTCTCTCGGGGGCCAAGAAATTTAACTGTAGCTTCTTTAGAGCCCCTTTCAAAAACCACTTTCACGAGTTCTTCGTGTTTTCCTGCCGGCGGGGTTTAGGGTGTAAGGGGCACCGTGAAGATCAGTTTCCCTTTGGGACTAAGATGCTGCCTTGAGCCACCACGGGGTCAGACGGGATGCCAGGTGCCGTGGTGGGAGAGGCGTTACGTCTCGCCGGCTTCAGGGAGGGCCACCAGGGGAGGTCCCTGCCGGGAGGAGGGAGACCCCATGAGCTCAGCAACCCCGAGCCGGCCAGTCTTTTTCTTTAAAGAGACGAGAAGTGCACTTCCCACTTGGTCCCCCATAGGGTCCCCCGAGCACTGCCGGGAGTAATTCCTGAGTGCAGAGCAAGGAGCAACCCCCGTGCATCGCTGGGTGTGACCCCAAAAAGCCAAAAAAGAAAAAAGGCACATGGAAGAAGCGTACTTAATAAAGCAGTGTTTGGATCAAAACTCCAAGGAGATTTCTGTAACATCTGGCAGCAGTGCTTAGGGAAAAGGCTTTTTTATGCTTCTGTTTTGGAGCCTCACCCAGCAGTGCTCAAGGCTTAGTCCAGGCTCTGAGCTCAGAGATTCCTCCTCGTGGGCTCCGGGGACCGTATGTGGTGCCGGGGATGGAGCCCGGGTTGGCCGTGTGCGAGGCCGACACCTTACCCGTCGTGCTGTTGCTCCGGCCCGCAGAAGAAACAGTTTTGCTTTGGACAAGAAATACCAGGTGGTGGGGCCGGAGCGATAGCACAGCGGGGAGGGCGTTTGCCTTGCACGAGGCCGACCCGGGTTCGATCCCCGGCATCCCATAGGGTCCCCCGAGCACCGCCAGGAGTGATTCCCGAGTGCAGAGCCAGGAGGAGCCTCTGTGCAACGCCGGTGTGATGCAAAAAGAGAAGAACAAAGAAATACCAGGTGGAACGTTTCCCTTCAGCCTGTGCTTTCTGGCTGGAACCCTTCCTCCGGGCAGCTGCCGAGCGGTTTGGTGTGGACAGACGAGGACGGGAAGCCTGACTTTCCCTCCACCCGCCCTGAGCCGGCTTCAGGCTGCTGCCCCCGCTGGCACGTGGGCCCCCACCCACCCTGCTTCCTGGTTTCCTGTGCACCCAGAGTTCTGAAATCCCCCTGGAACCCGGAAGCTCCTTGGACCCATCTGGCTCCGAGGCTCCCTCCGCGTGTCAGAAGACACCTGGGGACAGAATCCTGTGCCCGCACTCCAGGAGCCACGGGTCTGAGGTAGACAGGGGAGCTGGGAGCAAGCCCAGGGGCCGCCCGCCGCCTCCTCCCTGCCCGGGCTCCCTGGAGGTCGGCCGGGCGCGCTCGGGCCAGGAGCAAAGTGATGGTGGAGTCAGGCCATCGATCAGCTGCAACTTGATCTGCGGGCAGAGAGGCTCCTGGCCGCCCCTCTCTCCCAGAGACCCGCCCGGCACGCCGCCCGGCAGATGTTCCAGCCATGCTTCTGTGTACAGCATCTTGTGTTCATCATTAAAGTTTCATCTGGCGGTTACGATGCTTGTTTTCTGGGTCAGATCTTGAATCCCTTTTCATTTGAGACAGCGGTGTTTGTGGTTGCCTCATCCCCAATCAATGTCGTATTCACCAGGCTCCCACCACGCCCGCCTCTCCGAGGGGCTCCTTAAAGAGACAGTGGCCGCCTCGCCCTGTCTGCCGCTGGCCCTTCCCTTGCTCTGCTTATTTTTCTGTTTCCCTTCCTGATTCTCTCGCTCCCTAATCTCTTTTTCCCTCTCTCTCTCTCTCTCCCTCTCTCTCTGTCTCTCTCTCTCTCTCAACACAAGTGTAATTTGGAAGCTTACTTTTCCACGTTTTTGCTTTGCAACCTATGACGCAGAGTTGCGGCTGGCAGGAGGGTGGGGGCCAGCCTGGGGCGCTCTCAGGTACCCACGAGGCTCCGTCGGGGTCTGGAATTGTGCTGCTGGGGCCCGGGCGGTCTCGCTCCGGCCAGCCCCTGAATTGGCGCTTTCTCTTCTCTGCTTTCCTCCTCATCTTTTCACACGGAACCCGAGTGGCACTGGTGCGGGGGGTGTGGGGGCGTGCACCCCCCTGAGAGCCCCAGGGAGGGTTTCCACTTCTCTCTCTCCATCACTGCCCCTGGCGCCCTTCACTTTGCCCACACACTCTGCTTGGTGACCCCTGAGCGCGTCTTGTTTTATTTCACTGGAGGGAGTTCAGACCCGCGATGTGTGCCCGTGTGTGCGCCTCAGCTGTCCACGAGTGTCAGCGTGCTCGCCAGGTGTGGAAGCAGACTCCACTGCCCGCCCAGAGCGTTTTCATGCCCCTCAGAGAGCTCCCTCCCCTCCCCTTAACTCCCCTCCCTCCCTCATCCTACCCTCCTCCCTTCCAGCCCTTCCCTCTCCCCTCCCCTCTCTTCCTTTTCCTCCCTCCCTCTTCTCCCTTCCCTCCCTGCCCTTCCCCCCTCCCCTCCCTTCTCCTCCCCCTCTCCCTCCCTTCCTTTGTATTTGTTTAGTTTTGGGGGGCCACGTGCTGGTGCTCAGGCCTTACTCTGGTTCTGTGCTCAAGGATCACTCCTGGTGGGACTCCGGAGACCAAACCCGGGTCGGCCACATGCAGAACAAGCGACCCCCCCCCCCCACACACACACACACATACACACTGTCCTGTTGCTCCGGCTTCCGGCCCAGTCCCCGTCTTGACGGCCTGCCCCAGGCTGGTCTCCTCCTGGCCAGATGCGCGCACTGCCCGCTGCCCGCTCCTGCCAGTGAGGGCCCGGGAGGAGCACTGATGTCCCCGCTTCCCCGGAGCATCTGTTTGATACGGCTGTTGCACTTTGAGATCATCTTGAACCTTCTAAGCACCCACGTACATCCTTCCCAATTGCTGTGGACCAGTAGTTTTTGGGTTTGGGAGCCTGAGTGACACAACCACACTCGTTTGTCACAGAGACTCTAAAGTCCAGTCCTGTGTGCCGTAGCAGAGCCCTCCCGTTGTCCTGCCACAGCTGGTCGGTGCTGGGCGCGGCTCCCACAGGTGGAGCCCGTGGCTTGGGGGGTGAATCTTTCCTGTTCGCCAGGCCGAGATTGTGTGACCTCTCCAGAGTGTCCCTGCCCGAGGCCGGGCCCTGGGCTGGGGCCCTTCCCCCACCTCCCCTCGGGCCCTGGGCACCCGCACTCCTTAATGTAGCTTCGGGCAGTGCAGGGCCCTTCCGGGCACTTCTCTCTCTTTCTCTCTCTCCCTCTCCTCTCTCTCTCTCTCTCCTCTCTCTCTCCTCTCTCTTTCTCTCTCTCCTCTCTCCTCTCTCTCGCTCTCTCGCGCTCTCTCTCTCCTCTCTCTGTCTCTCTCCTCTCTCTCTCCCCTCTCTCTCTCTATCTCCTCTCTCTCTCCTCTCTCTCCCCTCTCTCTCTTTCTCTCTCTCTCTGCTCTCTCTCTCTTTCTCTCTCTCTCTCTCTCTCTCTCTCTCTCTCTCTCTCTCTCTCTCTCACACACACACACACACACACACACACACACCTTATTTGGCTCCATGGAAATGATACGGAAGTTCCAGCAGGTTCCAGCGCCCTGTCTCCTCCTTGCTGTTGCGAGCAGTGGGTTTTGTGTCACTGTCACCCCCAGCAGTGCCGGGAACTGCATTGTGTTCAGATGAGACCACACCATCCCCGCAGTTCCAGCTAAGACTGTCCTTTCTCTGCGGGGTAGAACTTCTGTTGGGAGCCCCCCACCCCCCGCCCCGGCCCGCACCATCTCTCTCGGGACTGGGGCGCTGCTGCCGGGTCTCGGAGGCCCAGTGGCTTCGTCCCCGTGCTGGTGCTGTGGCGGGGGTCCCTGCTCATCACGACAGGAAGCACAGCTGTCCTGCTCTCGCTTGTCGTCTCTCCTAGAGAGCATTCCCAACGAAGCGTTTCCCCCTGAGGAGACAGGCCGGGCGTCTGTCTGTCTGTCCGGCCCGTGCTGCAGGCTCAGGACTGTTCTTTCTCCGGGCTCGTGCCCCGGCGGAACCCCGAGTCGGCCTGGGGAAGGGGGCCGGGGGTGCTCAGGTAAAGCTCAGCCAGAGAAGATCATTCCTGGGGGCTCCCTGGAGACCCAGCCCCCTCCGCTCACCTATGGCTCCTCTCAGATGCCCGGCATTGTGCATACGTGTGTGTGTGGGGGGGGGGGGGGCTGGGCTGCCACCGCCCCTCCCGGCCCCTGCAGACCTGTGACCCTGCGTGGTCTCTGCTGGCCCTTCTCTGCAGCTGGCCGTCGCCCCTCTCAGCCTGCAGAGGTACCGAGCACCTCGGGGGCTGGAGAGGTAGTGCAGCCCTGGCCTTGCATGTGGCCGACCCAGGTTCGATCCCTGGCATCCCATACATTCCTCCCAGCACCAGTAGGAGTACCTGCTGAGTGTCAAGCCAGGGTAGCGCCTGAGCATCCCTGAGTGTGCCCCCCAGCCCCCCCTCCAAAAAATTAAGCACCTCTTAATTTGGGCAGGGTTTTTCCCTTCCACATCCTCAGTGGAGCGATAGCACAGGGAGTAGGATGTTTACCTTGCACGCCGCTGACCTGGGTTCGATTCCTTTGTCCCTCTTGGAGAGCCCGGCAAGCTACCAAGAGTGTCCCGCCTGCATGGCAGAGCCTGGCAAGCTCCCCGTGCGTATTTCATATGCCAAAAACAGTAACAACAAGTCTCACAATGGAGACGTTACTGGTGCCCGCTCAAGCAAATCGATGAGCAACAGGATGACAGTGATACAGTGCTACATCCTCAGTGGCTTTCTCCCTCCAGCGGCGTCCCTCACTAGGGTGCAGTTCCCGCCGGTGCCAGAGGGAGCTGGAACTGCGGCTTGGCGCTCCCCCCAGAGGGCAGGAAGACCACCACTGACTCCTGCAGGACCCCGGCTCTCTTCTCTGCCCGAGGAGGTTCCCGGGCCCTGCCTCCCCGCTCTGCCCTCTGGGGTGTGGGCCTTCGGCCTCGGTCGGAGGTAGGGTCTGCTCTGAATTCTCAAACCGTCTCTCCTCCCCACGCTCTCATCTCACACGCGTAGATGGAGCAGACCTTCGGATTCCCGCGTGGCTCTCGGGACGATGGGTGTGCTGCGGGCACACGCGCGGGATACGGGTTTGTTTAGACAAATGTCACCCCTCTTGGGTCCTTACTGGACACGCTTTCTCGTGGGCTCCTTGAAGGAAAAAACACACACGCACCTTTTCTTTTTTCTTTTTTTTTTCTTTTTGGGTCACACTCAGCAATGCTCCGGGGACCATATGGGATGCTGGGATTCGAACCCGGGTCGGCCGCGTGCAAGGCAAACGCCCTACCCGCTGTGCTATTGCTCCAGCCCCCCCCCCACACACACACCTTTTCTCTTGGCTGTTTTCCTCCCAGCCTGCTTTCATACAGATTTTGTGCGGCCACTGGTTATGACCGTGGATGGTTTCCCAGAAGGAGCTCGCTCCCACCCGCTGGGGACCTCCTTTTCAAAATACTTGAGAATCTTCTGTATTTAGTGTTAGGCCACGCGGCAGCCGTGCCCTTCTGGTAAATAAGTCTGAGGTAAGGTATCGATAAGCGCCTTCAGGAGAGCGCAACATTCATTATCGCCGTCACGACGGAGCTCCAGGACGGCCCGAATAAATACTGGTGAGCTCATGACTGCATTTACCCGTCTCGGGCTCTCCAAGGAGCGCCGGGCCGGGCCTCAGCTCCAGAGGCCTGCACGGCCGCCAGCGGCTCCGGGCTATTGATTGTGATTAACCAAGATGTATGGAAAACAGTTTTAAGTGTGTAGTGCATCTCCCTCGCAAGGTCCATTAAGAGCTTCATTATTTTTCAATTGATGCGTCTTACGCTTCCCCGGGCTGTTTGCAGCGGTGCATTTTCGCAGAAAGACGGGGCTGTGGACTGGGGTTCATTTTGTTAATTGCATAATACGACCCAGTCATGTTTCATCGAAAACAGTAAATACTCTCGATTCCATTGATCGGTCGTCTTCGGCGCTCCCGAGGAAAGGAGGGAGCGAGGTGCACAGTTTCTCGGGCTTCTGCGGGCTCAGACATTGAGGTGTCTCGGAACGGGGGTCTTTGCACTGGGAGGGCTGTCCTCTCGAGGCGCGCTGTGGACTTGTGCGTGGTGGGGCCACACCTGGCAGTGCTCAGGGCTGACTCCTGGCTCTGGGCTCAGGGATCGCTCCTGGAGGGCTCCGGGGACCGTACGGGGTGCCGGGATCAAACCTGGGCCGGCCGCGTGCCAGGCAGGTGCCCTCCCCGCCGTCCTACCGCTCCGGGCTCCAGCTCTGTAGGCGTTACGGCACTTCCGTCTCCTGAGCCTGAGCCGCAGGTTCCTTTGCTCCCCGGGGCCGAGCCCAGAGGTGTGCCGGCCCCCAGCCTCTGCCCGCGCGGGGAGGCACATTCCTGGCTCGGGAGGACCGAGAAGACCCAGAGGAGAGGCGGGCAGGACGCCCCTGGCTGTGGGACGCTGCGGGGGAGGGCGGGGCCCGGGGCTTCCCTCCCGCACGCCCGAGCCGGCCGGGTTGTCCAGCCGAGAACCCCGGAGGTGTGGGGAGCGGGCGGCGGGCAGCGTATACATTCGCTGAATCTGGTTTCCAGCGGGCGGGTGTGGGTGCTCCCCACGCCTCCACCACAGCGTGACCTGCTGGTCACATTCCCAGCCCGAGGCCTCACCCCAGGGCGCTTGTTGGAGCTGCTGGGTGCGGGCTTGTGTCTTCTCCTGGGGGACTGTGGGTGGGAGCCATTGCCGATGGCGTCCTACGGCCCCTGAGAAGCACCTGTGGCAGGTGTGCCCAGCCCGCACTGCCTGCCAGCACTGGGCCACTTGCCTCGCTCGTGCCTTCCAGTTGAACCACGGATGCTGTATATAATGTGCGGATGTGTGCGTGCATGTGTGCGAACATGCGTGTGCGTGCACACGTGTATGCATATGTGTGCACATACATGTATGTGTGCGCACCTGTGTGTACATGCATGTGTGTCTGCATGCACACATGTGAGCAAATGTGTGCGGGTACATGTGTGTGCACGTGTGCATGCATGTGTATGTGCCTGCATGCATGTGTATGCGCGCACTTGTATGTGAGGGGGATTGATGAAAGGGTGCAGGGACCGAGGCCTGCAAGTCTGAGTCACAGCATGGAGAACGATCAATTCCCCACATTGCACTGCAGTGAGGACCGTTCTTAAAAGCCGTATTTATTTAAAGACACTGATGGCCCAGAAGGTAGAGAGGCTCTTGGCGGAAGGGGGCAAGGAAAGCTGGGCGACCTCTTGGGTCTCAGCTGGGCTGTCAGAATGCTCCTTCCTTCTCACCGAGGTCGCCTACGTTTGCTTCTCAGCATTTAAAACTCAGCAGGACATTCCCCAGCACCCCCAGTCGCCAGGGAGCCCTGTGATAAAGGCTGGTCAGCAGACAGGTGCTGGCCCTGCCTTGCCTGCACCCCCACGTCGATGAGAAAAACAGTTAAAAGTGCTTACCCCCTCGTTTTGGATCACACCTGGTGATTCTCGGGGTTACTCCTGGCTCTGCACTCGGGATTCGCTCCCGGGCTGGGGATTGATCCAGTCAGTCTGTGCAAGGCAGGCGCCCTCCCCACGGTACTGTTGCTCCAGCCCTAACGGTGCTTTATAACAGCCTGTGTCTGCTCGTTCTTTTTTTTTTTGTGGGGGGCATGGAAGGGGTCCGAGTACGCATTCTGCTTCTTAGAGACCTACTAGTGTGTCAGTGAACGCTCTGCGGTGGTGAATCATCTGGACTGCCAGTCGCTCCGGCCTGTGGCGCTTTGGAGAGACTCTTCCCGTCCTTTCAACAAAAACTCAGCTCTGGGCTCTGCCCTGTTTCTTTGGACTCAACCTTGGGGAGCATGGAGGCGGAGGCTGGGGGGGTCCTACGGTCCCGGGGCCCCTGCCACGGGCAGGGACAACCGTCCTCCTTTGCAGAAAGGCCCCTTTCTCTCTCCGTTTTCCTGTAGTGTCCTTGGAGCAGCGGCCGTGTTGGCCTCAGTCGTACCCGCACAGCCACTAATTAGAGGGCCATCAGCGCGGCCCGCAGCTCACTGACAATGCAACTGTCACGGCCCTGTCTTAATTGGTCGCCCGTAATTGTCATTAGGCAGCCACAAAGGCATCTGGAGCTCCGGAGACAAATCAGCCACTTGCCTCCCTCCCGCCAGAGCGGTTCTCCGGGCCAGGGCGGGGAAGCGCTTTCAGCTCGCAGTGAGGGCTCCGTCCAGGTCCCACCTCAGCGAGCGCCAGTCTCTTCCCTTCGCAGGAGTCACTGGCGCCGAGTCGGCCCCTTCCGATGCCAGAGCCCTACCGTGCCCGTTGAGGGGGGATGCTTGCTTCTCAGTCCCCGTCAGAGAGAACACAGCCTGCTTTCTCCTTCCCCGCCCCCGCCCCCCAGTCACCTGCTGCGGGACGTCTGGGGTTTGGCCATGGAGATCGGCATGAACTTAAACGGGCATCACCACCCTCAAACGCTTACCAAAAGAACTGAGCTTGTGGGGGCTGGAGCGATAGCACAGCAGGTAGGGCGTTTGCCTTGCACGCAGCTGACCCGGGTTCGAATCCCAGCATCCCATAGGGTCCCCTGAGCACCGCCAGGGGTAATTCCTGAGTGTAGAACCAGGAGTAACCCCTGTGCATCGCCGGGTGTGACCCAAAAAGGAAAAAAAAAAAGAATTGAGCTTGTTTTTGTGGCGATCGGCCTTGATCCACGTGAAAGTAACTGCAAGGGGGCGAAGGTGAGCGCGGTGTGTGTCACAGGCCTCTCTGACTCCGCACTGCGGCGGGCAGTGGCTGGGAGAGTGGCGCGTCCCCAGCCAGTCGGGCTGTGCGTTGTGGACGCCCCAGCCGGCCACCTCGTCTTCACTGCTAGCCCTGAGGAAGGTGCTGAGGTCCGGCGGCCCCAGAGGGGGACTTTGGGTTGGGGAGGGCGTCAGTGGTGCTGGGTTCATGGGGGTAGCGCGGGGGCCCAGGTGCAGGTGGCCCGGGAGCGGAGGGCGCGTGGCCGTGCGTGTCAGTCTTGGCTGCCCTCTGGGAACATGGGGACGCGGGTCTCCGGGGGCTGGGAATCCGTAGCACCCCTGCCCCGGTGACCCAGTGCCGGGTTCCCAGGGGAACGTGGCCCTGGGAGGGGTCGGTGCGAGCCCAGGGCCAGGGCAGCCCCACCTGAGAAGGCGCCCCTCTCTCTCCGCCTGCGCCCCACCGCTCCCCCGACTCTGCCCTGCAAGGAGGCTGCGGGAGTCTCGGGCAGGGGGGCTGGTGTGGCAGAAACCGGAGGGGAACGGGAGGTGCGTGCTGAGAGGAGACGATGGACCAAACACCATGGCCACTTGCTGCCCGTATTGCAAACCCAGAGGGAGAGAGAGGGAGAGGGAATGTGCCTGCCACAGAGGCGGGGGGGGGGTGGCAGGAGGGACACTGGGGACACTGGTGGTGGAGAGCGGGCACCGGAGGAGGGATGGGCACTCGATCATGGCATGACTGAGACTTACAAATCAGGAAAGTTTGTAAGTCTTTAACTGCACCTCACGGTGATTCATTAAAAAAGAAAAAAAAGAGAAGAAAAGAAAAGAAATGGGAGGAGAAAGCGGCTCTGCCCACGCGCCCTCCAGAGTCGTGCGTTGGCTCTTCGCGGGGTGCTCCCGAGCCGTCGGTCTGCACCCCGTCCGGGTCGCGTGGCAGGGACAGCAGCAACCAGACGATCCCCCGACTCCCTTGTTCAGTGCGGCCCTTTGGGTGTGGGGACAGGAAGCCTGGAAGAGAGGCCCCAGCCCCCTCATGTGCCCGCCTGCCCTTAGAGCGGGGAACCAGCAGACCCCCAAATCTGCATTTCTCCCCATACTGCAGACCCCCGTAGCAGGTGCGGGAGACTCAGCTCTGTGGCGGGCAGTGGCGGGCGGCGGCTGCGGGGCCGGGATCCTCAGCGCCCGTCCCCCCCAGGCCGTGCTGGACAGAGCCGCTTGCTGGCGTGGCAGGGCCCCGGGAGAGGGGGCACCTGCGTTCCGAGTGGGTCAGCCAGGGACACCCGTGCATTTCTGCGGGAGCTTTCTCGAGAAGGCAGCAGCGCCTGGCTGCTAAAGGCGAGATTTAATTGTTTGAGCAAATCAATTAGTCTTCAGGGACTTTAATCAGTCAAATCTGATGCATGGGTGAGGGATTAGAAAGCCTGTGCCTGTAAGACCATTAGGCCTTAGCATCTGCGCGCATGTGTGTGTACTCGAGAGAGACAGAGACAGAGACAGAGAGATAGAGATGCAGAGAGGGCGAGAGAAGGGGATGGAGGAGAGGGGGAGAAGGGGAGCAGGGAGAGGGGGAACAGCGTTGCTCAGGCTCGTTTCCCCACAGTGGGCCGGGAGTCCTGGCCCCCCGCCCGCCTGCCCTGTCCCGTGTGCAGGCCTCCTTCCAGGGCGCGTGAGACATGGCCAGCTCTCGAGTGCGTGCTCGGCCTTCTGAGGGGACGGTGTCTCCCGACACGGGCGGCCCCTCACGCCTGGGGCGGGGGCCGGCCTGTCCCGCGGGGGCTCCGCGGCTGAAGTGCCCCTTCTCTTCCAGGTACACCTCGGGGGACGTGCGGGTGTGGGACACGCGCACCTGGGACTACGTCGCGCCCTTCCTGGAGTCGGAGTACGACGAGGACGAGCCCGGGCTGCAGCCCTACGTCTCCTTCGTGCGGATAAACAGCTCGCTGGCCGTGGCCGCGTACGAGGACGGTGAGTGCCCGCAGCCCGCTGCCCTGCCAAGGGGAGGAGCCAGCATCTGTGGCCGGCTCCCCCGGGAATCTGACCGTCTGTCTGTACGTGTGAGCGTGTGTGCGCGCGCGCACACACACACACACATGCACACACACAGAGGCACTCGAACACACACGCACACGCACACACATGCGAACACACACATGCACACACACATGCACTCATGCACACACACGCACACATGCACTCACACACATGCACACACACAGAGGCACGCGAACACACACACGCACACACACGCATACACTCACACACACGCACACACACATGCACACACACACAGGCACGCGAACACACACACTTTCTGTCTCTCTCTCTCTCCCCCTGCACTCTCGCCTCTCTGTGAACTGGTTGGCCAGCCACCCTGGAAGCACCGGGGCCCTTGGAACGCAGCACCCATTAAAACTGGTGTTTAATTCCTACTGGAACCATCGGCCTGGGGTTTGGTGCCAGGCGCGAGGCTGGCCAAGCCATCTTAAGCAAATAACTTGTTTGGTGTAAAATATTAAATATACTTGGCCTCCTTTTCCTTTATTCTCTGCCCGGTCCAAAGGGTACGGCGAAAAGGGGGATGAATAGACACCGATAATCTGCCGACAAAGAGGGGGATAGAAACCCGGAAGCCAGCGCCCTCCTCTTCCTGGCGCCTGGACGCGAAGTCCCCGGGTGGCGGGGGTGGGGCTCTCGGGCACGGCCCCCCCCCCGGGGCGAGTTGTGGGCGAGCGCCTGGCACGTGCGGGGCCGGGTGAGAGTGGGCACCGCTTCGTTCTGTGGCCCGAGAAGGACGCGTTGGACGGACCAGCGCTGGCGGGAATGGCCGCGGGGAGGCCGCGCTGGCCCGTGACCCCGCCCCGAGGGCTCCTGGGCTCCAGGTGGTGTCGCGTTGGCCGCTTCCCAGCAGCCTGTTCCTCCACCTGCCCCGCGCCCCGGGGGTGGCGCGTCAGTGTGCCGGCACTCACGCCCCCCGGCCCCGGGCCTGGGGCAGCTCTCAGGGGTCAGCGTAGCCTCAGCGCCGGCTCAGGGCCCCCGGCCTCTCGGGGGTCCGAGTGGGGCCCGGCCATCACTGTCCCTGGACTGCGTGCCATTTCCCACCGGCCATTGGGTTCCTGGAGAGATGATGGGAGCGGCCTGGCCCGCCTCTGCCCAGCTGCCCAGCTGCCCAGCCGGCTGCCGTGGACCCTGCAAGCGGCTCCGCCCCGGGCGGTCTGCGCTGAGCTCCAGAGACCTGTCAGAGCCTTCCCCGACCGCAGGCGGGGCCACGTCACACGTGGTCACTTCAGGGGGGCCCACGGCCGTGCGGGGGGCCGGGGGCCGTGCCAGGGGTTCACTAGAGAGCTCGGATCCCAGCTGAGGCCCGGGAGCCCGCTGGGCGTCGCGGGAACGGTGCGTCTGAGCGCGCCAACACATCCTGTCTCTTTGGAACGGAATGAAAAGAACCAAGTGCGGAGCTGGTTGGCGGCTTTGGGGGGTGGGGCGGGGGGAGGGCAGGGATCTTGGCAGTTCAGGCCACCCGTGGATGACAGCGGGCTCGCGGGCTCGGGCTGCCAAGGTCCACGGAAACTGGGATCTGCTGTCCACACGCCAGAGTGCAGCCCCCACAAGTGCAAGGGAGCAGCGGCCACCGCCGCTAAGGCCCGTGGTGGCGGGACCAGGGAGGGAAGGGTCACGTGTCCCCGGTCCCTTGCGGCATAGAGAGGTAGCCTTCAGGAGTCACTGCCAGCATCGGTCTTTTTTTTTTTTTCTTTTTGGGTCACACCCAGCGATGCACAGGGGTCACTCCTGGCTCTGCACTCAGGAATCACCCCTGGCGGTGCTCAGGGGACCATATGGGATGCTGGGATTCGAACCCGGGTCGGCCGCGTACAAGGCAAACGCCCTACCCACTGTGCTATCGCTCCAGCCCCTGGTCTTATTTTTTCCCTAACTCTGTTGATGCAGGTCTGGCCCGTGATGGGGTGTGGTAATGCCGTGTCTGTGCACGCCGCTGGCTGGACACCACCACGCCCTCCATCCCCTTTCCCTGGCCCGGCCCCTCCCTCCCAGCCCCCCGTCCGTCTCGGAACCACTGGTCGGTTTTCTGGAGCTAAGAGCCTCTCGGGTGGTCTGCTCTGCGGGTCCTTGTTCCACCCACGAGGAGGGCAATCGCGCCCTGGGGCCCGTCCGTGTCCTTGCCGAGAGTCAGGCTTCACCCTCGCTCGTCTCTCCCGAGTGTGGCGTCAGAGCGTGCAGGGTTCCGGGGATCATCCTCGTGGGGCCCGGGGCTCACACATGGTCAGCGTGCTTCCCACAGCCAGGAGGGCTGCACTCCCGCCAAGCCATCTCCCTGCACCCCAAGATTCCATCCTTTTAGACGACTAAGTAGTACTTCACTGTGTGTCGATAAATCAGATCTTGACCCACTCCTCCCATTGGACACTCAGCTTGTTCCCATTTCTGGGCTCTTGTGAGCAACACCGCCAGGTTATGGGGTGCGGGGCAGGACAGCGAGTAGAGCTCTCGCCTTGCACATTGCCGGTGCAAGCTTGGTCCCCCGTACCCAGGAGTGATCCTTGAACTCAGCAAAGAGCAAGCCCCGGGCACGGCCAGATGTAGCCCCCCCAAAAAAAAGCAAGATCACCGAGATCCTTAGTGATATAAATTCCTTCTTGAATGTTTCAGGGTCCAAGATAAATATCTGGAAGGGGGTGTTTAGCTGTGTTTTGGGGTGTTTCTAGTCTGAAGCAAATGGACTTTTCAATACTTGTGTTTTGGTTCTGATGAGCCGCTTAAATGGAAGCAGAACAGAACCGAAGGGGGAAACATATAAAATGTGGAAGAAAGCGTCTGAGAAGTAGCGGCATAGCCCCTGCCTGCTCCCCCCTGGGCCTGCCCGGGGGCTGCTTCCCCCACCTTGGCCCGGCGACACAGCTTCGTGGCTTGTGCTGGGAGCACTTTGAGACGTGTCACCAGAGTGTCCTCCAGGTTCCCGGGAGCCCTGCCCCACCTCCAAATCAAACACAATCGGAAGGAGAAACGATGGGAAAGAGCGACGGGCAGAGAAAAGACGGAAACCAGCAGAGCAGATTTAAAAACGGGCGTGCGTCCTTGTGTGCGTCCAGCCTGCGTGCGGTTGTGTTGTGTGGCTGTGCTATGATTTATTCAGCAGGGCCTGCAGTCGGGCACATTTGGCCTGTCGATTCGATCGTTATTCCGAGCTGCTGCGAGCGATCTCCTCGCACAGAGATCATGATGGACTCGAGAAGTGCAGCCGCGGGATGAGCCACGCGCGCTTGCCGGGCGGGAGGCCACAGGTGCTTTATATCCGGATCCGTGTCGCCAAATGGCCCGCCACAAGCGTGTCACAGGAGCCTGCGGGCGGCTGTGTCCTCGCTCCGGCCTGGCAGGCGGGAATGGAGTCGGTCACGCACCCGTCTCGTTTGTCTCTCCTTGAGAGTTTGCGCGGACATTTTTTTTTTTCATTTTAAATTTTTATTGACTTACGGGTTGTTTCTTTGGGGAGGCCGCGGGCCACACCCGGCAGGGCTCAGGGCTTGCTCCTGGCCCTGCACTCGGGTCACTCCCGGTGGGGCTCCGGGACCCTCTGGGGATGGAACCCGGGCCAGCCGTGAGCCTGACGAGGGCCCTGCCTGCTGTACGATCTCGCCAGCCCGATTTTAAATCCGCTCTGTTGGTTTCACTCTTTTCTCTGCCCGTCGCTCTTTCCCATCGTTTCTCCTTTGGAGTGTGTTTGATTTGGGGGTGGGGCGGGGCTCCCGGGAGCCTGGAGGACACTCTGGTGACTCGTGGCCGCGGGGACCCTGCACGGAGCTCTCCTCCCGTGCTGAGCCCTGGGTCCCGGGCAGGGCCACCCCCGGCAGCTCTGGGACATGCGCACCAGGCCTGGCGTCAGCGCTCTGCACCCGCCCGGCAGACCCCGGCCCCCGCTGCCTCCCCCGCCTCTCCCCCCGTTGTTCTTCTCTGGGGGCTGTTGAGGCTCAGGTGGGAAGGACAGGGCTCGGGAGCAGCCTGTTTCCCAGCTCTCCGGCGCTTCCTGATCCTTAGCTGTTCTTCAAGTGGACTTTGTTTCCTTGCTGGTAGTTGTGTGTAATTTCAATATTTTTAGCCCATAAGTGATTTTTAAAAAAATTCTATAATCTAATGCTGTTTTTATTTTATAAAAAGCTTATTTACTTTTGGGGCCACACCCAAAGGTGCCCATGGTCACTTCCGGCTCCGTCCATGGGGATCACTCCCGGCTCCAGGGATGGAAGATCACTCCTGGCTCCGTGCACGGGGATCACTCTTGGCATCATGCATGGGGATCACTCTAGGCATCATGCATGGGGATCACTCCCAGTGGTGCTCAGGAGGATCATATGGTTCTGTGGCCACATCCAGGGCCTCTTGCGTGCAGTTTCCTGTCTCAGGGGCTGGTGCTGGGCCACTCCCAGTGCCACTCGGGCCTAGGGTGTTGGCCTGGAGGACCGTGGCGGCGCTGGAAATGAAACCCAGAGTATCACGCGTGCAAGGCTGTGCGTGCTCTTCCACACCAGAGTGTGACACGTGCAAGACTGTGCGTGCTCTTCCGCCCCGGCCTGGTCCCTGCGCGTGTGTCCGAACGGCCTGGCTGAGCAGTGCAGCCTCAGGTTGTGAGTTCAAATGAACCACAGACATTGAGAAATTTGGCTTCACCCTCCCCCTTATCTTTTGTTTTCGGGGCCTGGGGGGTCACTCCTGGTGCTGCTGGGGAGTATCAGGGTTAGACCCTGGGTGGGCTGCGTGCAAGGCAAGCGCCCTCCCCGCCGTATTGCTATTCTGGCCCCACGCTTCACCCTTTTTTATCCACTTCTTTCTCCAACAGTGATTTTCGTTTCACCCTTCGTTCATTATTTCTGTATTTCAGGTGTGAGATTGTGTGTGTATTCCCCACCTTCCTTGAACAGGAGCTTTCCTTACGGCTTCCCGCGGGGTGAGGCCTTTCCCTCTTCCCTTTTTACCGACTGACACGGGCCTTGAAAGATTGCCCGTGCCGGGGGTGGCAAGCAGCAGGGCCCCTGTGAGGCAGGGCTTAGCACCCGCTTCCCGTGGCAGAAACTGGGGTTCCTTCTGTTCCTTCTGGGCTCGGAGAGCCTGGCGGGTGAGACGCCGCAGGTCTGGTTAGAGAGGAGGTGTCCTGTGTTGTTCCAGAGCTGAGGGCAGGTGAAAATGGCTGTTCACTATTTAGCCCTTTTGTTTGTTTGTTTTTATGGGCCACACCCAGCGATGCTCAGGGCTGACTCCTGACTCTGCACTCAGGAATCACTCCTGCTGGTTCTCGGGGACTAGGGGATGCCAGGGATCGAACCCAGGTTGGCCGTGTGCAGGGCAGACGCCCTCCCAGCGGCACTGTCTCCCCGGTCGTGTCCGTGTTTCTGATTGGAAGCTGCGTACGGACAGCACAGCGGGGAGCTGGATCTTCTTCACACCCCACTGGCAGGAGCCCTCGTCCCTCGGCTGGGTGGTCGCTCTCAGGACCGCTCTGTCGCGGCTCCTGTCAGCCCATCGCTACGCAACATGTGGCCACGTTTAACTCGGGAAGAGACTCAAGTGTTCATCCTGGACGGTGTGGCCACAAATCTCACCCCCCTGCACTCCCCCCGTAGTGTCTCCCGTTAGAAGGCCCGTCCCTGCCTCACGCGGGGCCACAGCTGCAGTTCCAGGGTCTGTTTGGGGAGGTCATCACCTGTCCGGTCCTTTGGTTGCCCCCGGGTCAAGGATCACATGGGGTGGGGGCTTCTTCCTTCCAGACTCTCCCCCCTACCCCCGGCCTGTCCCACCGGTCAGTGTGGGCCACGGCCATCGGCCCTGCATCCCGCTTCTCCTGGCCCGGGTGGCCTCGTCTGTGTCCTGACAGGGCCACGCCCTGATCCTGAGACTAGGGGTCCAAGACTCGCTGCTTCTGGGCAGGGCCACAGCGGAGTCCCCGGACGTGTGTTTCTGCGCTTCTGGTTCCTTCCCGGGGGGCAGCAGCCAGGTCTGCGTCCCCCCGGGAGAGGCGGGTCTGAGGACCAGGTGAGCCTCTGGACCCCGCTGTCGGGGGCAGTCCCACGGCACCCCGTGGCGGCTCTGGGAGAGAGAAAGTCACCCCGATTTCCTCTCCAGCCCCCTTGCCCGCAGGAGCGCCGAGGGCCCGCCGAGGGGTTGCGATTTGGCCCGGCGCACCACAGTTGTGATTTTTTGAATTCCGACCCACTGCCCTCATATTTCTTCCGCCTTGTTTCCGATTGTCAGCACTGGCCGCCGTCCAGTTTGATTTTACCACTAATTGTGTTGCACGTTACCGTCCCGAAATGAATCAAATCAAAATGCTTCTCCTGGAGCAGCAGATAGAGCCGGCGAAGGCTCTGCGTAATGAGCAGATGCTGCTGATGCCGGGCAGTGCCGGCCCTGCCAGGGCTCCATCTGCTCGTGCGCGCCTGCCTCTGGCCCCGCGCCATGGCGCTCGGGAGTGACGGGGGGCGGGGGGTGCTCAGAGCCCGTGTCCCGTTTGCTCTCGGAGTTCGCCTGGAAAACCCACGCTCTGGCGCACCGCGCGATCACACACGGCTTAGGTGCAGAGCACTTCGATGGTCCCCGTGGGAGGGGAGCGGAGAGGCGAGACAGGTGCCACCAGCGGGGCGGCGGGAGGGGCAGCTGGAGCCGGGCAGAGTGGCCGCGCCCCTGCGTCCTCCCCCGCGCTCCGCTCCTCTGAACACTCCCCATTGTCCGCGCCCGGAGGTCTCTCCCCGAGCCGCCTCCGGCCGGGAGCAATAGCTACGGTTTCCGTTCCACGGATGGGAGCAGCAGGCATTCCTTATGCTTTGATTCATTTTATTTTTTAATGGATCACCGTGAGATACAGTTACAGACTTACAAACTTCTGTGGTTACGTTCCAGTGATACAATGTTCAGTTCCCATCCCTCAGCCAGTGCCTGTTCTCCACCGCCAATGGTCCCAGTGTCCCTCCCCCCACCCCCACCCCTTCCCTCCTGTCTTTGTGGTGGGCACATTCCCTTTCACTCTCTCTGTCCTTTTGGGTGTTATGGTTTGCAGTACAGGTCCTCAGCCACCACCGTATCTGGCTACAGTCCACTTTCAGCGCGCATCTCCCATCCCGAGCTGGCCCTCCAGGCATCATTCACTGCGTGCTCCCTTCTCCGTCCCAGCTGCCTTTTCCCCCAGCATGTGAGGCTGCTTCCAAGATGTGGAGTGATCCCCCCGGCCCTTATCTCTACTGTCCTTGGGTGTTAGTCTCCCGTTCTCACTTTATGAGTCAGGAAGAGAGGGACAGACACAGAGTGACTGCACTCACTTGTGGAATATGAAGCACCAGGCATCTTTAAGGTTTTCTTTGTTATTTTCTGTTGGAATGAATGTTAGTTTTTCCGCAGCCGTGCTGCCCTCTCTTGCCTCTTGTCACTGGGGTCGACCCCACATGGGGAATGTGGCCAGACACAGTGTACAGGCTCCTTCCTTCCCTCAGCAGAGCAGAATGTCCAGGAGCGCTCACCACTGGGCTTGGAGACGGTCGGGATGGGAGGCTGGGGAGGGTGGGGGCTGCTTCCGGAGGCCTCTTTCCCCTGTTCTCCTTTGGGAAAGTTTTAGTACTTTTGTTTTTCCTTTTTGGGTCACACCCGGTGTTGCTCAGGGGTTACTCCTGGCTCTGCTCTCAGGAATTACTCCTGGCGGTGCTCAGGGGACCATAAGGGATGCAGGGAATCGAACCCGGGTTGGCCACGTGCAAGGCAAACGCCCTACCCGCTGTGCTATCGCTCCAGCCCCAAGTTTCAGTACTTCTTGCTTGAAACCTTTGCCCCACCCTTCGCTCTCGGAGTCTCCCTCAGACACCTGCAACGTTCTGACAGCCAGAAAGGTCTGAGGTGTCCCCCTCCCCGGGCCCTCCCTGGTGCCCGTCAGTGCAAACGACAGCAGATCGGGATGCAGTGAGGAAACGGGAACCGACAAGACCCCGCAGGTGAGAGGAGACTTGGAGCAGCTTCCTCACAGGAGAGTGTCTGCTAGGAAATGTAGAAAGAATCGTGGAATTTAAAAATCCCTAATGATCACCTAATAAAATGTAGAAAGAATCATAGAGTTAAAAATCCCTAGTAATCAGCTAAAAAGGGGGGCTGGAGATATAGCACAGCGGGTAGGGCGTTTGTCTTGAACACAGCTGACCTGAGTTAGATTCCCAGCATCCCATATGGTCCCCCGAGCACCACCAGGAGTAATTCCTGAGTGCAGAGCCAGGAGGAACCCCTGTGCATTGCCGGATGAGATCCCCCCACAAAAAAAAGCAAAAAAAAAAAAATGTCAGCTAAAAAATCCCTAATAATCAGTTAAAAATCCTTAATAATCAACTAGAAATCCCTAATAATCACCTAATAAATTTAGAAAGAATCATGAAATTTAAAAATCCCTAACAATTAGCTAAAAAAAATCCCTAATAATCAACTAAAAATCCCTATCACCCAATAAATGTAGAAAGAATCATGGAGTTAAAAATCCCCAATAATCAGCTAAAAAAATCCCTAATAATCAGCTAAAAAATCCCTAATACTCAGTTAAAAATCTAATTATCACCCAATAAATGTAGAAAGAATCATGGAATTAAAAAATTGCTAATTGGGGCTGGAGCAATAGCACAGCGGGTAGGGCGTTTGCCTTGTATGCAGCCGACCCGGGTTCGATTCCCAGCATCCCATATGGTCTCCTGAGCACCGCCAGGAGTAATTCCTGAGTGCAGAGCCAGGAGTGACCCCTGAGCATCGCTGGGTGTGACCCAAAAAGCAAAAAAAAAAAAAAAAAAATCTCTAATTGACTGTCATGATGATCATGGCTGACTCAGATATTTTGCAAAAGATCAGTTGGCGCTAGAGCTGGCACATGAGAGATCCGGGATCAGGGTTTGGGTTGCTGTTGGCTCGACGTCCCTCCCCTCTAAGTGCTCATCAGCTGGAGAAGGAGGAGAGTGGAACCTCGCAGCCAAGTCCCCAGGCAGGTACCGTTTTAAGAAAGTGACCAGATTTAGTTTATATTGATTTATTGTATTTTTGGTTTGGGGGTCACGCTCGGCTCTTCTCGGGGATGACTCCTGGCTCTGTGCTCAGGGATGAGTCCGGGGGGCTTGCGGAACCACGCAGGGTGCTGGGCGTTGTGTGCAGGGCGGCCACGTGCACGGCGGGCACCCAGCTGGAAGGCAGGTGCCCTGCCTGCGGGGCTGTCTCTCCAGCCCTTCGGGGGTCAGATTTCACTGCGGTGTGACAGACGGACCTTCTGTGCCACGTGGTCGGATTCCGTGACAGGATGCAGCAAGAGCTCCGAGTCATACTGGAGCGAGGACTCGAGAGACCTGGGTACCGTCCCCAGCTCCGCCCGGTCCCTAGCACCCCTGGGACCTGGGTCTGATCCAGAAACAAACAAACAAAAACAACTCAGAATTACTCCTTTGACGATCTGGCTAGCCCAGGGGAAACAGTGCAGGAGCCAACCTGGAGTCCGCTCCACAGAGCGACTGGGGCTGATGGGGCTGGCCCCGGCCCTCGAGAGCAGGACGGAGGGCAGGGAGGTCACCGCGAGGGCGGGGGCGCAGGCTGGCAGGCGGAGGGCTCAGGGTTTGGTCCCTGGAGCTGGGAGATGCAGTCCTGGGGGCCACAGCCATGCGGGGAGGTTCCCTGGCCACAGACACGCCCCCAACAAGGGAAGGAGCCGGGAGAGAGACAGCCAACCGCCCCGCACCCCCAGGTTGGTTTCTTGACTCCCAGGGACCTTGCTGGGATCTGGACATGGATTTTCAGACTCTTGCAACTTCTTCAGAACCTGGAAAATCTGTGCCAGGTGGAAAATTAAGAAGCGTTGGTCTTCCATCGAGACGAGGTGACCGGGACTGCATTCTCCTCGTACTAGCCCTCAGCTGGGTGGCCTGTGTGAGTGGCATGGGGGTGAGTGGCACGGGGTGGGACCCTCGTGCCCCGCCCGGGCCCCCTCAATTGAGGCAAGGTGAGACCCGGGGTCCAGCAGCTGCCAGCACTTGGCCAGGGAAGGAGCCAGGACAGAGCCCGGAAGTGATGCACAGTGAGGGGTGGGGGCAGGGATTGAGAGTGGGGGGAGCTCAGTCCGCACAGCAGCGGGGGGGTCCTCTGTCGGGAAAGGAACCCTCGAGTCTCCCCGAGTACCGACAGGCACATGCGTGGGAGAGAGAAGCCCCTGGACGGACAGCGAGCGCTCGCGGGACTGTGTGGCACCGAGTGTTGGTCCCGACACCAGCTCTGTCTCTGCTGTTTACAGGGAAGCCGCTTTGCGTCCGCAGTGCAGGCTGGCTCACGGGAGGACAGGCAGAGCTGGCTGTCCAAAAAGCCAAAAGAACAGTGGGCTGACGGCTGTTGACTTCAAAGCCAAGGGCTTTTTGTTTTGTTCTGTTTCAGTTTCGGAGGGGGAGATCAAATCTCATTTTCTGATTATTCTCATTGTCGTTCCGAGCACATGGGACAAAGTTGATTTCAGACCACTTGCCCACGCGCCCTAAGGTTCCTTCCAGAACAGAAACGTTCCCTGGGATCCAGAAGAACAGCGCAGAGCGCTGGAGGGGTCCCCCGGTCCTCGTGACCTCGTGCAGGTGGGATGACGTTAAACAAGCGTGTGTCTGACCACGCAGCCTCAAGTCCTGTCGCAGCCCTGAGAGCAGTGAGAGGGGAAGTGGACACACTCACAGGTTGAGTGGGAATTTCGGCCCTTACTCATTGGCCAGAGTACTCAGTAGTAGAGCGGAACCTTTGTTTTGGGTTTTGGTCCCCGTGCCGTGTTGCCCAGGGCTTCCTCCCGGCTCTGCGCTCAGGGGTCACTCCCGTGGTGCCCCAGGCAGAACCCGGGTGGGCCGGACACAAGGCCAGCGCCCTCCCTGCTGGACCTCCACCCCAGCCCCGGGCGGGGCCCTGTTTGGCGGGAGACAGGAGCGAGGCGTGCGTTCTCCTGGTCACGCTCAGGAAGTCGTGCCGTGCGGGGGATCGAACCCAGGCCTCCGCACTCTGGACCTTCAAGGTGCCCCCGAGTGTGCGATTGTCACTCGGCAGGGAACAAAGTGACTTGTGCTACCGAGTGTGAAGCCGCGCTCGCGTTGTGGGGCTCCTCCCCGCCCCCCTCTGGAGGAGCAGCCCCGCGTCCCTTGCCTTTCCCTCCTGGCCTCAGAAGGCCCTGCCCTGTGCCGGCTGCAGACGCCTCTGCTCGGCCAACACCCACAACGGCACCCCCCCCCCCACACACACACACACACACTCTTAGCTTGCTCCCGCCTGTCCACGTTGTCTTGACGATGTCCTTTTTTTTTTTTTTTTTTTGGTTTTTGGGTCACACCCGGCAATGCTCAGGGGTTACTCCTGGCTCTGCACTCAGGAATTACTCCTGGCGGTACTCAGGGGACCATATGGGATGCTGGGATTTGAACCCGAGTCGGCCGCGTGCAAGGCAAACGCCCTCCCCCCTGTGCTATCACTCCAGCCCCTTGACGATGTCCTTTTGCTTCGAACTGGAGACTCACGCACACTCGTCTCTCCTTCTTCACGACCCAGTTTCTGCTTTGGTGCTTTCGAGTCTGGTCACCACTGACCCAAGCCACCTCACGGCAGGGGGTTCGCACGCTCTGATGCTCTCGTCACTCGGGATCGCTTGCCCCGGGGCCTCCACAGTTGGCGCCCGTCTTCGACTTCCCGCCGGCTGGCTGCCCCTTTTGGCAAACGCAGAACCTTTTCCGCTTTCCCGAGATGGCCGTCTCTCCGCGTCCAGTGTGCGGTTAGACGGTGTGGCCAGCACAAAGGAAGGGGCCCCGCTTTGGAAGGGCGGTGATGTAGGAGAGTCCTCCTTTCAACTGAACGCTTTACCAGGGCTGCGGAAGTTCTTCTGCCTCCGACTCGCTGTCTCGTGGGCTCGTGCCTCTGTGCGGGGTGGAGGGGGTCTGGGTTTCCACACCGGCCTCTTCATCCAGGGCTCCCAGCTGCAGTTCCTCGAGCCCGTCCGTTTGACTCTCCGAAGCTGAGACCAAGCCTTGGGTGCTTATGGGGCGAGCCTGTGCGGGGTCAGCAGCCTCTCACCTCGGATCAGTCGTAATCAAGAAAGCGCTGGAAGCCACAAGACGGACGCTCGAGGGAGCGGTGACCGGTCCAGGGCTTTATGAACCGTTAACCGCTTCTCAGTTCCACGGTTCGTGATCGGGAGCAGGGGGAGGGGCAGGGCCAAGTGGGCCTCTCCTCTCGAAACCGTTCGGCAGTTACTTACCTTTCAGGCAATTAACATAATTACCATTATGCTAAAAAGTAATTTTGGGAAGTCCTGCTCTGCGCTCTTAGGGGCCCTCCGGGACAGTTTTAGTTGGGACTGGGCTTTTTGATGGAGGCCTAATTGCAGTTTTGGCTTTGTGCGCACAAACAGAAGCGGCTAATTGTTTAGGCAAATAGCAGATTAATTTAAATATGCATCCCTAATAAAACAAAAATGGTATCCATTATGGTCCTCGTTCCCATGACGAGGAATATAAATATTCCGTGCAAGTACCATTAGGCGGAGGTCTTAAGGATGGCCGGCATTATTTCACAGTGGTCGTACTTTACAGATATCGAGTCATCTTTACAAAAGCGCGCATAAATCAGCTTAAACTCATTTAGATCCCATTTCCACTCTGTGCTGTTTCATTACCACACTCTGGCTGGCCTCCTCGGGGAGGGGGGCGGGGCGGGCAGCACTGGCATGGCCGCCCGTCCACAGCTGCCGGCCGGGCTCCGCGGCTCCTCCGAGGACCGGCCCTCGTTACTCATGTCATCGTTAATGACGGCGCCGTCGAGGGCGGGCTCGCTGCCCCTTCAGCCCTGCTGCCACTTGTCAGGGTGGAGGCGCTGGCGGGTGGGGCCGGGCCGAGGCCGCCCTGTGGGGTCGGACCAGTGGCGGCCGCGCCCTCCTGTATCCGGGTCCTTGAACCCGGAGAGCCCTCACCTCCTCTCCCTGTGGTTTCTTGTGCATGAGACCCCCTGGGTGGCCTCCTCAGGGCCAGGTGCAAATTGAAACGCATCAGCGTGAAGCTAAAGGGTCCGGGAACCCTGGCTTCCACGGCTCCAGGCCTGGGGTCACTGGCTCAGAGGTGTATCGGGCAGGGCCTGTTTGCTAGGAAGCTGAGGGCAGCAGCGTCCTCCACGGGGGTGGGCCAGCTTGTGGCCTCTGCTGGGCGCTGCAGGCTTGGGGCTGGGGGGACCTGCTGGGCCCCGGGGTGGGGCCGAGAGAAGGATGCCACTGCAGGGCGTGTGGGGTGGCCCTCGGTGCGTTCCCGAGTGTCAGCCTCCCCTCAGTCCTGCCGAGGGGCCCGGCTCGGCCCAGACAGGCACCCAGCAGGTGGCAGGGGCGAGCAAGCGTCCAGGGCGTGCGGCCCGGGCAGGAGAAGGCCCCCGTCCTCTGTCACGGCCTTCCAGAGGCCAAAGACTTCTGCGGGCAGGGTGAGCACCTTTAGCCCTGTTCTTCCCTAAGGCCGGGCCTCGGCTGTGGGCCGGGCTCAGCCGCCCGGGGGACGCCTGGACCAGGAGGGAAGCTGTCCCTTGCGAGGGTCTTTGCTGCGCTGCGTTTCCTCGCTGCCTGGAAGGCGGTTCCTGTTCCTGTTCCGCAGGGCAGCAGCCAGAGCCTCCCGCTCGGCGGGGCCTGTTCCCTGCGTCTGGTTTCCCCGGTGCCCGGAGAGTTCCCTGGCCCCAATAGGCCCGTGGTCAGCACTGCCTGGAGATGTCATCCAGCTGATTTCTCGTGGGCCCGGGCCACACCCATCGATCCCCAGGGGATCCTCCTGGCTCTGCACTCAGGAACCGCTCCTGGCAGCCTCGGGGGACCGTAGGCGATGCCGGGGATTGAACCCAGGTCAGTGGCATGCAAGGCAAGGGCGCTACCCACTGAACTATCTTTCCAGCTCCATCTTTTTGGGTTAAATAGCGTTAAACACGGATGTCAATCAGCTAGAATATTTCAGACGTCTTAGAATTCAAGGACTGATCGTTCCAACTGAACTGCACTGCCCGCGCTGAGCAGTTCGAGGCTGTAAGTCACCACGCTGTAAGGAACTGGCCGTTTACGAGATTAAGCTTCCACTCATGCATCCTTCCCCGGGAGCCCTGTCTGTCGGCGCCCACCTTGCCCGTGTGTCTGGGGAGGGGCGGTCCACGGCCCAGCCGTGCAGTTACTCCGTGAAACTGTAAATCTTTCGAAGGCTGCAGGATTCTGAAGTGTTCAGCGTGAGGCGGGGAGAGCACTCACTGAGAGCAGCACTCACCCGAGCAAGCAAACACACACGTGGCTTTGCCCCTTATTATTTGGGTTTCTTTTAAAGACAAGGGCAGGGGCTGGAGCAATAGCACAGCGGGTAGGGCATTTGCTTTGCACGCGGCCGACCCGGATTCGATTCCCAGCATCCCATATGGTCCCCTGAGCACCGGCCAGGAGTAATTCCTGAGTGCAGAGCCAGGAGTAACCCCTGTGCATCGCCAGGTGTGACCTAAAGGGCAAAAATAAATAAATAAATAAATAAATAAATAAAGACAAGGGCAAAGTTACACACACACACACACACACACACACACACACACAGAGCAATCGATGTTGGGTTTCTGGCATACGTAGGAACAGAAAGTACAGAACAGTAGCACAAAGGCGTGCTTGGGGTGGGGGAGCCGCTGTCACTCCCTTCAGCAGTGCGTGAGGACGGACGTAGACCCTGCCCGTGACGGTCAGCCTAGGAAAGAACGTCAAGGGAATCAGCCTGTAAGGTGACTCGAACCCTCCGAGAGAAGGCAGAGGAGCAGGGAGGAGAGAGACAGAGCTTCAGTGGAGGTGTAGGAAACGCAGGGCGCAGAGGGTAGCTCCTGAGGCCGGAGAGACACCACGTGGGGCGGGCGCTTGTCCTGCACGCGGCTGACCCAGGTTCGAGGCCCGCCATCCCAGATGCATCCCCCCTTCCTGCCCCCCCCACCCGGTCCACCAGGACTGGTCCCTGTGTGCAGAGCCAGGAGTAAGGCCTGAGCACTGCTGGGCGTGACCCCACACCGCCACCAGCAAGGGCAGCTCAGACCTGTCCTCGGTCAGGAGTCCGGGGCCGCCTCTCTCTGCTGCCCAGGCGACCCCCCTCAGGTGCCGCGTCACACGCAAGGGAAAGAGGCAGGAACTCTGCTCCCCGCCACAGCATCCCAAGAGCCGGGGCCACTCAGCCGGGCAGCGCGTCCCGTCGAGGAAGGGGCTCGCTCACCCTGTGGTCCCGATGGCCCTGACGGTTTCGTTTCCGTTTTCCGAGCCATCTTGAAGCACGTGTAGATGGTGGCGGCGGCAGCGTTGACCCTGAGAATCTGACCCAGGCGGTGATGGGGGAGGCGTTCAAGAGGACGAGACGTGTCCGTGGGCGGCCCTGGGAATGCTCTGCCTGGGCCCGGGGCTTCTGCTGCATGTGGCTGTGCCGGGGAACGGGATCCGGTGGCATCGGGACTCGGTGGATGACGAGGAAGGCGCTTCCGGCCAGGCTCCAGTGCGCTTCGAGGGGGCTGTGTGGGTGGCCTGGCTTGTGTCGTTTACGCTCAGGGCGCTCGTGTTTCCTGTTCTGAGGCTCTCGGCCACGCCTCTGCCTTCGAAGCTACATTCCAGGCATCACCGTGTCACCGCGTGCCCCGGGGCTCTGGACGACAGCTGTCGAATCCTTTGGAACCTTTCTTTCTTTCTTTCTTTCTTTCTTTCTTTCTTTCTTTCTTTCTTTCTTTCTTTCTTTCTTTCTTTCTTTCTTTCTTTCTTTCTTTCTTTCTTTCTTTCTTTTCTTTCTTTTTTTTCTTTAGAGACCAGGGAGTGAGTGAGTAGGGGGTCACACCCAGGATGCTCAGGGCTTCCTCCTGGCTCTGCACTCAGGAATCACTCCTGGTGGTGCTCAGGGGACTCTATGGGATGCCAGGGATCGAACCCAGGCCAGCCACTTATAAGGCAAACGCCCTTCCCGCTGCGTTATCGCTCCAGCCCCTGGGACTTCCTCTTTGACCCACAAGCGTGATGCGGTTCCTTCCCAGACTGGAACTGAGTGATCCAAGTCGGGAGAAGACGGGCGGGGCCCCGAGCCCCGGTTCGGGTTTCTCCGCTGTTGGCTGTGAGGACTAAGCCTCTCCCCAGCTCCTGCAGCTTCTCTGTTTCTCCTGTGTCGGATGGAAAGAATTTGCCAGAACAAGCCTCACCAGGGGTGGGGGGAGACACATGTGGTAGAGCCTTTGGCCGTCTCTGCCCCCCCCACCAAGTGTACCCTCCTCCCCAGGGGGTCCGCAGTGACTGCATCAGGAGCCACGTCCAGCTCGGGCGCTTGTCGTCTGCTGTGACTTCTGACCACCTGCTGGGCGCGTGGGCAGGTGGGAAGTCTCGGGAGCTGCCAGCCAGGACCCCTCACGGGCCTGCCTCGCGCCGAACACTAGGAAGATTCGCGCTCCAAGCGCCACCTGCTTCACAAGCAGTGAGGCGCGAGCAAAGGAGGAAGGGCTGCGAGGAAGGAAGACGTCCCCGTGGGAATAGGCGGTTGCACAGTCAGCCCCGGGTCCGTGGAGGCGCCGCAGAGAGAGGTCAGCGAGGGCAGAGGTGAGCTGTGCTCACCGGGCAGGCTCTGCATAGCGGTCACGGAGAAGACGGCTGGTCTGGAGACCCTCGGCAGCTCCCCCCGCCCCTCCCCCCTCCCCTAGGCCCCGGGCTGCAGCCTCGTGGGTGTGAGGCCGAGGGTTTGGCCCCTGCACATGCTCGAGTGCCTCGTGCAGTCCCAGCGGCCAAGTGCCAAGGACTCCTTCCTCGGGGATCCTGCCAGGATGTCCCATGCATAGATTTTGTCCCGGTGCGGTTTTCAAAGCGTAAAAGTAATTTGAGGGGCCGGAGCGATAGCATAGCGGGGAGGGCGTTTGCCTTGCATGCAGCTGACCCGGGTTCGATCCCCGTCATCCCATAGGGTCCCCTGAGCACTGCCAGGAGGGATTCCTGAGTGCAGAGCCAGGAGGAACCCCTATGCATCGATGGTGTGACCCCCCCAAAAAATAAATAGGGTGCATATGCCTTGCAAGCTCCAGCCTGAAGTGGCCCAGCAACATTGCCCCAAGGGTGTCTGGGTAATCCTCGGGCTCCTGCATTGAGGGGCAGGCCCAGGTGACTGAAAATTGCCAGTGGGAGTCCCCCCGCCCACTCCCGTCCACCCCAAAAGTAACATGAAGCGCTGCCGCTGCTCCCTTCTCTTTTCCCCACCAGACAGTGTATTTTGTCTCTTTTCACGTAGCTTCTACGGAAGGTTCACTCTCTTTCGCTGTTCGTTTTATTTAAATTCGGGGCTTTGGAGATGCCACCAGCTAAGTGGTCTCCGGAGATGGGCTTTTCGCCGGCCTGCCATCCTTCAGGTGACAGCGACACTCTCCACGCATTTGTAATGGAAACCGGCTCCGTGTTCCCACGGTGCCTCCACAGCAGTGAATCTGTTTACACGCCGCCAGCAACCGAAGGAGCCTTCGGTTCAGCAGCGAAATGTTTTTATGAAATCATGCTGCCTCTTGATCAAATCAGTCGATGAAAAGTGGTATTTACATTTCAGTCTTGATTTCTGTTGTTCTGGTTGTGAGTGTTTCACCTTTTTATTTTCCTCTTTAGGTTTACATGTCAGTTCTGTGTTGTTGTTGTTTTTGTGACTAACACATTCATGTCCTTTGCTCATTCTTGAATTTTATTCTTGTTTGTTTTTGGTTTGAGGCACTTTGGTTTGTGTTTTTGTCTGAGGCATTTCTGGTTGTGCTCAGGGCTTTCTTCCTTTCTTCCTTTTTTTTTTTTTCCTTTTAGGAATCACTCCTGGCGGTGCTCTGGGGACTCTATGGGGTGCCGGGAATCGAACCGGGCCGGCTCCCATGCAAGGCACACGCCCTCCCCGCTGGACTATCACTTCAGCCCCTCTTCAATTATATTCTCTGATTATTTTTCTCTCTGAATCCTAGAGACCCTTTGTATGTCCCAGACGGGATTGCGTCATTGTCCTTTCTGCACTGTGGGCCGCAGTGGAGGGCAGTGGTCACCCGTGTTGTCCTCTGTCCCCAGGCTGTCTCCATATCTGGGACCTGACGGCCGGGCGATACCCTGTTCACCGCTTCGAGCACGATGCGCGGATCCAGGCGCTGGCCCTCAGCCCGGAGAACGCCACCGTGGCCACCGCGTCCGCCTTCGACGTCACCATGCTGAGCCCCAACGAGCAGGGATATTGGCAGATCGCCGCCGAGTTTGAAGTTCAGAAACTGGTGAGTTCTGAGCCCGGGGGCTGCTTTGCTTTTCCCCGTTGGCATCTCCGGGCCCCCCCCCACCCCGCACCACTGCCCGGGGTCAGCACGCCCTGCGCCCCCCCGGCAGCGGTGAAACAGGGATGTTCCTCGTCCTGCTGAGACTCTGAGCCGAGAGGTTGGGGTTCAGACCTTTGGGCCGGTACCTGAGCTCACCTTTCCTGTTGGGGTCTCACATCTTCAGGGTTTGGACCCTGGGGTTTGCTTTTTTTTTCTTTTGGTCACATCCAACGATGCGTAGAGGTTGCTCTGTGCTCAGGGATTACTCCTGACAGTGCTTGGGGGGCCATACGGGAGGCCCGGGATCAGACCCAGGTTGGCCATGTGGAAGACAAATGCCCTCCCCGCTGTGCTGTCACTCCGGCCCCAGCCTGGGGTTTGGGCATTTAGCTTTGTCATTCCTTTACTCCACGATGTGCCTTGGGTCCCCTGGGTGCCCTGTCCCCTTTGCTCCTCATCTGCCTCTTCTCCCCTCCCCCTCCCCTCTGAAGGGCGACTCAAGTGAAAGAGAAGTTAGACTCCCCCCTATGATGTGGCCAGCTGCCCCTGAATGCTGCGTGGGGAAATGGGCCAGCCGCCAGGGCTCGCTCTGCAGTGCTCACCCCTGAGTTCCACTGTAGGCGGTGGGAGCTGGTGGGGTGGGGACAGAGGGGCACAGTCCCATCTGGGCTGCAGTGGGGTGTCCTTAGCCAAGCTTGCCTTCGCACCTGGAGAGGAACGGGAAGCCAGCACTGAAGAGTGAGCCGACCCAGCAACCCCTGTGCCTCTCCCTCCCCCGGGGCGGTCGAATGGGCTTGGACGACCCTAGAACCACGGTGTCCCTGCTCCCTCGCCAGCCTCACGGCCCTCAGCCATCAGCCTCCACAGCCTGGGACGGTTTCCCCTCAGGGACCCCTGGTTTCAGTCTGTCTCGGAAGTGCCGTGGGCCTGTCCGTTGGTCTCCATGGAGGGCCACTGCTGACGGGCGCCAGGTCCCGGAACTCAGTCCCCAGGGCTGTGAGGCCTCGCGCAAGTGCCCCTCCGCTTTGTCAGGCAGGAAGCTCGCGGCAGCCAGCGACAGAGCGTGCAGGTGGCGCACACACACTCTTGGGCCGCTCGGTGATCCTGCCGGAGGGCGGAGCTCGGCGGCCAGACTGCAGATGTCAGTCCTGGGAAGATCAGGCGTGACTTTCAGAACCCAGGAAGAGGGAGCAGACAGGCCGTCCTGACACTCCTGCTGTCATACTTGGGATGTCCTTTCCCCCACCTACGTGCTCTCGACATCGTGAGACACACGTGGCCAGCTTTCCCACCATGGTAACCGGACCAGAATACACCCACTGACCCTGAGTTCACAGGAGCCACGGATAGGGCGTCCCCCCTCCGCCTCCAGCTCAGAATCTTTTTTTTTTTTTAATTTTTATTAGTGAATCACCATAAGGTACAGTTACAGACTTAGAAACTTTTGTGTTTGTGGAGCTGGAGCGATAGCACAGCAGGTAGGGCATTTGCCTTGCACGTGGCCGACCTGGGTTCGAATCCCAGCATCCCATATGGTCCCCTGAGCACCGCCAGGAGTAATTCCTGAGTGCAGAGCCAGGAGTAACCCCTGTGCATCGCCGGTGTGACCCAAAAAGCGAAAAAAAAAAAAAAGAAAAAAGAAACTTTTGTGCTTGGCATTTCAGTCATACGGTGGTCCAGTGCCCACCCCTCCACCAGTGCCCATTCTCCACCACCAATGGTTCCAGCATCCCTCCCAACACCCCACCCCGTCCTCCCCCCACCCTACCCCGCCTCCGTGGCAGGGCATTCCCTTTCTCTCTCTCTCTCTCCTTTTGCGTGTTGTGGTTTACAGTAGAGAGGCATTAAGTGGCCATCATGTTCAGTCTACTTTCAGCCCGCATCTCCCATCCCAAGCAGGCCCTCCTAGCACCCTTTACTTGGTGCTCCCTTCTCGATCTGAGCTGCCTTTTCCCCTAGCGTGTGAGGCCGTCTAGCTCAGAATCATAGCCAGGTAATTGACCTCCATTGATACGACAGGTGAAAATGGTACCTCGGTGACTCGACTTGCCGAAGGCTTGTGCCTTCTACACAAGCGGCATCTCGTATGTGTCAGACCCACTTGCTCTCCTTTCCTCGGCTGTCCTTCCTGCCAGTCCGAGCCGGGACGATTCCTCAGTGAGGCCCAGGGACTAAAGGACCCTCTTGACTCTTCGCAGGTCGACCACCTGAAAATAGTTCCGGGGACCGGGCGGTACCCGGTGGCCGTGGCCACGGCGGGGGACCTGGTCTACCTGCTGAAGGCCGACGACTCTGCCCGGACCCTGCATTACGTCTACGGCCAGCCCGTCACCTGCCTGGACGTCTCGGCCAAGCAGGCAGCTTTCGGAGTGAAGAGTCTGGGATGGGTGTACGAAGGAAACAAGGTACAGGGAAGGAGTCTCCGCTCGGCTCACGCAGGAGGCGGCTGAGAAACTCAAGTCGCTGATATGTTTTCAAAGATGTATTGGGGGGCCGGAGCGATAGCACGGCGGGTAGGGCGTTTGCCTTGCACGCGGCCGACCTGGGTTCGATCCCTGGCATCCCATATGGTCCCCCAAGCACTGCCAGGAGCAATTCCTGAGTGCAAAGCCAGGAGTAACCCCTGAGCATCGCTGGGTGTGACCCAAAAAGCAAAAAAAAAAAAAAAAAAAGATGTATTGGGGCATTTTAGTGGAATTTGAAAGGTAATCCGAGGACCTCAGAGGCTATAAAATGGAAAGTGACTGATTCCTTTCTCCTCCTTTTCTCTCCCCCGCCGTGGAGAGAAAAGATTACTATTAAGTGCTCCAGGAAGGAAAATTGAAGGCATCTATAGTTTATTCACACTAAAAAGCACACATTTTTTAACTTAAACGAGGTTGTTCATAATACAGGCGTTTCAGGCATTCAGTGTTCCAACCCCAACTGCACCACGTTGTCCCCTGTTTCCCACCCACCCCCAAGCCTGCCCCCTTGGCAGGCACAAGATAGTTTATTTTCTATTTCCTGTTACAACAAAAGAGTCATCATCATCATCATCCTGTTGATTGTCAAATTTCTCGAGCGGTCTCAGTAACGTCTCCATTCGTCCAAGCCCTGAGATTTTAGAAGCCTCTCTCTACTCGTCCTTCCAACGATGCTGTACTGGAGGCTCTTTCAGGGTCAGGGAATGAGACCCAGCCTGTTACTGGTTTTGGCGTATTAATACACCATGGGGACCTTGCGAGGCTCTCCCATGTGGGCAGGAAACTCCCGGTAGTTTACTAGGTTCTCCCAGAGGGAGAAGTAGGCTATAAGATATAAGCGGCCGCAAAGTGGCCACACACTTCCGGAAGCTGGCTTTTAAGTCTCTGGACACTGGCCAGGATTACACGGCGCCAGGGGCAGTCCCTGGGTGTAACCACCTAGCTACTGGGAGATGGGAAATCTGGGCGGAGGAGGCCCAGTCCTGATCCGAGCAGCCTTGGAGGTCTCAGCCCCGGGTCCCACACACCTGGGTTCCTCTGCCGGTTCCTTCATGTGTGAAACTCATTCGAACGTGTGGAGAGGGGCCTTGAGCTTGGCTGTGGCTGGGCTCCGGAGGTCTTTGGTTGCCGGGAGCTCTGCTGGGGGTGGGGAGGGAAGCTGGAACCCATCCCCTCTGAGAAGGCCCCAGGGAAGACAGCCAGGCGCGCGGGCAAGAGACTCTGCATCGCTCTCTTCCAGGAGACTTAAAAGCCAGCTTCCGGAAGATAGTGGCAACGAAAGAGTAAGTGAAATTATCCAAAAGTAGGCTTAGTGAATGAAAATTTGTGAAATTTGCTGTCGCTCACCATGGCATTATTAGAGTCCGTGAGCATTTCCCGAGCTGTTTGCTGCTAGTTGAGCCTTCTAGGGTCTTGTTTTCACTTACTAACCTTGGTGGGCTGCCATGCTGCTGGCCCGTCCGCTTTGCTGCACTCGTGCTGGGCCGTCGGCATCGTAGACTCTGGAGGTGGAGAGACGGCCCCGGAGCCCTCAGCCCGCACACCGGTGTCTGTGGGTCTCTCCGGGACCAGTCGCGAGGCGCGGAGCCTGGCCCTGTGTGAGCAGCGGCTGGGGGCCTCAGCAGGGCGGGGACCCGGCTTGCCCCCTCCAGCCTAGGACTGGGCGCCCGTGAGCTTCACTGGCATGGCTCGCGTCTCCTCTGCCCTGTCGAGAAGCCGTGACGCGGGCCGTGTTCCTGGTGGCGGGTGCACGAGCTCAGATCTTTGTGGGAGGCCCGAGCATAGAGGCCGTTCTGCCACGTGCCGCGCTCCCCGCCGCGTCCCTGCACGCCGCGTCCGTGGCCGCCGGTGCTGCTCCTGCTGGTGGCGCCCAGGAGCGGCGCCCGCCCGTCCCTCGGGGACGCATTTCTAGCGGGCCTGGGGGCTGCCCAGCGCTGACCCACTCGCCCGAAGCATGTCCAGGGTCCTCTGCTTCGCCAGGAGGCAGGCGCGGGGACACTCGCTTATTTAATATTTTCCGTCGAAATTCTTCTCACGACGATTCAGTTTGACTGCAAGCGTTCCGGCACCCTGGCTCTAGCCCTGCTGCTCCCCGCCCCCCGCCCCCCTGCATTTCTGAAAGCTTCTAGAACTCTTTGGCTTCCTCGGAGTGGGGGGAGCAGGCTAGTTTGGTTCTGCTCCCCTGTGCCTGCCCTTGACCCCACTGGTGCTGGCGGGAGAGAGAGAGAGAGACAGAGACAGAGAGACAGAGACAGACAGAGACACAGAGAGAGGGAGAGAGAGAGTGTGTGTGTGTGTGTGTGTGTGCGCGTGCGCACGTGTGTGCACACGCACGCACACGGTCCCTGGGAAGAAGCTTCCAGAACCCAGTGGCCTCTCCTGCAGTGTCCCTTCAGCAGCAGACCCGTGATCGCCACCTCCTGGCCCTGGCCCTGCCCTCCTGCCTGCAGCCGGTTGCTTGGCCGACCCTCAGCCTGTTTCCCGCAGAGTTAAAGGGAGGCCACGGCCGGCCCCCCCCTGCCTGGCCTTGGCATGAGGTGACGGGGGGCGCGTGAGGCCTGAGCGGGGCCAGCCCTGCAGGCTCCCCGTGTGTCTGCCCCTCACAGCTGGCTTCACTCCCCCGGCGATCCCCCCACCCCGTGTGCCTCTCCCAGTTCGTTCGTCTCGGGGCTCATCGGCTCTGGGATCAAGTGGAGTCCCCGGCCTCAGGTATGGGTTCTCTGCGCCAAGTGCTCCCCGGGAGGAGGTGAGTCGGGTGGGCTTCCTCATGCGGCTCCTGCTCTTGGGGCTCGTCGCCTCTCCCCCCCCCCCACCCGGCCAGCCCCCCTGTGGACAGGCCCCGCTGGCCGGGGTCCCAGCCACTCGGCTCTCAAGTCCAGCGCGGCCCCGTGACTTCTCGGCTCTCCGTGCAGTCAGGTGACAGTTTGGAGTCTCGGGGCCGGTGGCAGGGTTGTCCTCTGGCCGGGGCCACGTCTCTCCACCTGCGTGTCGTTTCTCCAGTGACCCCACCCTGATCGGCGCCGAGAGGCTGGCTGAGGGGTCGTTGGCACACGGCCGCTCAGGGCCAGGCCTTGGAGACAGGCGGGGCGGCCCTTGGCAGGGTGGCGGGAGGGCGCGGCTTCCCAGACTGGCCGGCCCCGGGGGCAGCGTCGCTGTGGGAGTCAGCCGGTGACACAGTGGTTCCACAGACGTCCCAAGGCCAAGGGAGGAAGGCGGGTCGCTGAGCCTCTTTGGGAGAGGGGCAAGCACAGGCCGGGCTGGGCGTGGACCCTTGAGCCCCCAGGGGCCACTGAGCATCACGGGCTGGCCCTCACACTGTGTCCTCAAGGCCACGGGGACTGCCCCGGACCCCCTCTGCCCGCCCGTGGAACCCCTGGCCGAGCGGAAGCCGCTGGGGTCCCAGCCGCAGCTCCGTCCGTCCGCGGCCCTCTCGCACTCCTGTCATCTGTGGGGACTTGCACGTGGCTCTCTGCGTCTTCCCGACATCAGTCCGTGCTCCTGAGGTGGGCTCTGAGCAGATGCACCTTGCGGTGGTCCAGGCTGGTCCTCGCCGCCCCCACCCCCCGCCCCCTACCCGCCACCGTCTCTTCTGCCTTCTGAACTCGACTTAGAATTTCATCAGGGCCTGAGGCTTCCCGGGCCCCACTAGCCCTTTCCAAGCCGTGCGCGCCACGCAGAGGGGTGGGGGAGGGCGGGCTTGCCGTGGGCCGTGGTGGCCCCCCGCACCTCAAGGCCAGGCTCTGGGCTCTTGTGCCCCGAGCTCTGTCCCAGCAGCGGGGCTGGCCCTGCGGGAGGGAAGGCCGCTTGTTTCTTCGCTGGTGCGGGCCAAGGGTGCGGGGCCATCGGGGCCTTTCCCTCCCCGTTCCTGCCCTCCGTCTGCTGGGGCAGGGAACACCAGGGCACCCGAACCTGCCTGCGGGGGGTGTGCATCCCAGAACCACTTTCCGACGAGCACGGCAGTTTCACCCAGAACTTCCGCTGTCCTGTTCTCACCCCGCCCAGGGACGCGCGCGAGACACTTGGCACGGCCGCTTCCGCAGAGGGGGGACGCCCGTATCCGTGGCTCCTGTGAACTCAGGGTCAGTGGGTGTATTCTGGTCCGGTTACCTCGGTGGGAAAGCTGGCCACATGTCTCACGATGTCGAGAGCACGTAGGTGGGGGAAAGGACATCCCAAGTATGACAGCAGGAGTGTCAGGACGGCCTGTCTGCTCCCTCTTCCTGGGTTCGGGATTAGCTGGCGGCTCTGGAGCTGCAGGAGAGACTCCTGTCGCTGCCCGGGCCCCGGCTGCCTGCTCTGTCCGGTCCTTCTGGGTCCTGGGCCAGGGGCAGGTGTGGGGGAGGGAGGAGGGTCGGAGTTCATGGGTCAGGGTGGGGGGTGGGGGCTCCCGCCTCCCCGCTCCCACGCCCGTGCGTTACCCTGAGGGGTGAAGCAGGGGCCTGGGGCCACTCCTGGCCAGACGCAGCCTGACAGTAGGTGCCCGACGGGGGTCCAGCCCCGCAGTGCTGCCGGCCTCTGGGGACAGCCGGCCATGTTCAGGCACACGCTTGGGGGGGAAGGGGGCCACAAGCACGCAAGGTGGGCCTCGAGCCCTCCGTACCCGCCTTGCTCTAGCCGGGCACCTCCTCACGCCCACGGCGTCTCAGGGGTCTGCGCTTGATTCTGTGGGGCCAGACGGGAGTCCCCCTCCTGCCTGTTCACCAGGAGCTGCAGTGGCCTGAAGCTCCTGCGCTCCCGGCCTCCCCACTCCCCGGGGGGGTTCCCCCCCCCGCCAGCCTTCCTGCTTGCATCTGGCCTGGCTGCCGTGTGCCCGCCCCCGGTGAGCCCCGGGTCCTCCCGCTGGGGGGACACTCAGACCCCTCGAGAACGGTCACGATCGGACGCCGCAGCCGTGCTGAGTGTGGGGGCTGGTCCGCCCTGGAGGCCTGGGGGGCCGCAGCCAGGCCCGAACACCTGCACGACCCTTCCCCGCCCCGGCCCTGCCGCCCTCCTCGGGAGGCTGACACGGGCCGGCCAGGCCAGAGGGCGCTGCGGGCGTCTCGGTCTCCAGGGGCGCCTCCTGCCTGGTCCGTCCCCCCCCACCCTGAGGCTTCTAAGGGGGCCTGAGAGCAGCAGGGCCGAGTCGGGGTGTCCAAGCAGGCTTGGATGGCCACAGTCAGCGTGATTGTGGGGAGCGGGGGGACGGGCAGGAGTGGGGAGAGGGGAGCAGGGAGACCGCTGGCCGCTAGTGGTGGGGCCGGAGTCTCGGTCATTTGTCCAGGAATCAGGAGACTTTTCTTCTCGTGAGACATACTGAGAGAGGAGCGTAACTCCGCTCTGCCTGCTTGTCCGCAGTTAGGGGCTCCCGGGGGGGATTGAGGGGGGAGTTACAATGGTTTAAGCTTTGGTTGCTCTGTATGTAAAATATAGACCATGGTGGGGGAGGGGTGTCTGTGTCTGTAGCTGTTTGTCTTCCTCCCAGCACTTCCTCCAGAATCAAATAGAACAATATTCTGAAAGAAATCGTCGGGGCCGGAGCGACAACACAGTGGGTAGGGCGTTTGCCTTGCACGCAGCCGACCCGGGTTCGATTCCCAGCATCCCATATGGTCTCCTGAGCACCGCCAGGGGTAATTCCTGAGTGCAGAGCCAGAAGTGACCCCTGTGCATCGCCGGGTGTGACCCAAAAAGCAAGAAAAAAAATGCCAACTGTGGAACAGAGAGGGTGGGGGGGAGCAGCAATTAAGGTGCTTGCCTTGCACATGGCTGACCTGGGTTCCCTCCCCCGTGCCCCGTGTGGTCCCCTAAGCACCGCCAGAAGGGATCCCTGAGTGCAGAGCCAGGAGTCAGCCCTGAGCACAGCTGGGTATGCCCCCCCCCCCCCCCGCCCACCCACCTACCCCCAGAAAAGAGAGATTCCGGACAAGGCTTCTCAGGAGTGTTAACGACTAATGCTGCATGTCTTCTCCAAGCCCGTGACTCAGCTCCTGTCTGAGCCGTCCCCTCGGGGCCTTGGCTGACCCTCTGTCCCTAATCTGACCGGGGCCTAGAGGGAGCCCCCGGCAGTGGCCTGTTTGCACGCGGTTTTCCGCCACCCTCTCTCAGCTGGCCGCGTCTCAGGGACCCCGTATTACCAGCACCCGCCTGCTAAGCCTGCTAAGCCTTTGTCCACACTCATTGGGGCCCAGGCTAGAAGCTGCCAGATCAGTCCAAAGGAGTCCCATGAAGCCAGCCCTCTGTTGCCTGGATGACACGCTCCATGAATCTGTCAGCTCACCAGCCCGCTGGGTTTCTCACACGGAATCTTCCTGTTTAACAGCAACAACAACAATAATAATATCCATGTTGCCTTTACTTTTCAGTAACTCACTTCCTTTTTTTTTTTTTTTTTGCTTTTTGGGGTCACACCTGGCGATGCACAGGGGTTACTCCTGGCTCTGCACTCAAGAATTACCCCTGGCAGTGCTCAGGGGACCCTATTGGATGCGGGGATTCGAACCTGGGTCAGCTGCGTGCAAGGCAAACACCCTCCCTGCTGTGCTATCACTCCAGCCCCTCACTTCCCACTCTTGCAGCCTCAGTTTCCCTCCCTCTGGCCACCAGGTGGAACAACCGCGTCCTCCTGGGGACCCTGTGCTACCGTGACTGGGGGTGATTTGTCTAGACCCAGGGCAGAGGCGGGAAATCTCCGCTGCCAGTCTCGACTTTGCATGACGCCAGTGATCTCTTCCCTGGGCCAGCCGCTCTGACGCCGACCCCCTTCCTGCTGGGGCCGGGGGTCCCTCAACCCGGCTTTGTGGTCCTCGCTCTCGCAGGAGGCCAGGGATGGTCCAGAGAGCCGTATCCCGCCCTCCCGGGGAAGTGGGCCGGCCGTCTCTGTCCGGGCAGGGAGGGGGCTCTGCCTCCCCCCACCCCACCGCCCCCCCCAACCCCCTCCTGCCCAGCCTGGGGTCACAATAGGTGTTCATCTGGCCGCGCTCCGGCCCTTCGCAGACATCTGCCTGCATCACAAAGCCCCCGCGGTTGGCAGCGCCCGTGTGATTGGCAGCGCCTCCCCAGCCTGCGTCCAGTCCTGGAACGGCGGGGGGCTGCAGGTGCGTTGGCTCACGGAGCCCGCCTGCCCAGCTCCTGGCCGCGGCGCGCGGCCGCCCCGGCCCAGCCCTGCGGTGTCTCGGCCCCCTGGGCTTGTCGCTCCAATTAAAACTTAAACATGAAAGCGGCCCGGGCTGCTGCTCCCTTTGTGCCCGACCCGAAGGTGGCCCGTGCCAGGCCTGTCGGGGGGCGGGGGGGTGCCGCTTCGGAGGGGGCTGTGCCCGCGCGGGGGTCTCCGGGCACGTGCACCTGAGAGGCGCCGTCCTGTTTGCCAACACCGAGTCACCTTGGGGACGCTCTCGGCGCGCGTCCTGGGGCCAGCGCCCAGATGGGCCGCCGGCTTCCCCGGCCCCCGCCCGCCCCCGCCCGCCCCGCGCTCGGGCTCGCTAAATAGTCTCTCTGGCTGGTCGTCAAAAATTACATCATATCGGAGTAAACTGCTTTTAAATCGGACATCCATTATTCATGTATATTAACTGCTTTTTTATTTTTTTATTGGCTGTTTTGTGTATGATTTACTCTTTTCTCCCGGCTCCCCCGGCCTCCCCCCTCCCCGTTGTCTGTCTTTCTCGTCGTCCCTGTGAGCCTTAGCTCATCTGCGAATGTGTAGGGGCGGCTCACTTAGCTGCGGGGATGGGCTTGGATGTGCAGACCCTGCATTTTTTTTTTTTACCCCCCGTTTGTTTGGTCGTGCAGATTTCAGCCACCTTTTTTTTTTTTTTTTTTTTTAATGGTTCCTGCTTAACACTGGGCCCGAGAGCATCTGGCGCTCTTTTGCCATGGATTCTGGCCCGTAATTACACAAACTCTTTTTCTTTCTTCTTCTTCTTCTGCTTCTTTTTTTTTTAAAAAAAATTGAGTCACAGTGAGATGCGCGGTTACAGAGTTGCTCATGATTGGGTTTTGGCCATATAACGCTCCGTCTCTTCACCAGTGTCCACTTCCCACCACCAGTGCCCCCCGTTTCCCTCCCCTCACCCCCCACCCCTATGGCAGGCACTTTTCTTTTCTCTCTGTCTGTCTCTGTTTTTTTCTCTCCCTCTCTCTGTTTCTCTCTCTCTGTTTCTCTCTCTCTGTTTCTCTCTCTCTCTCTCTCTCTCTCTCTCTCTCTCTCTCTCTCTCTCTCTCTCTCTCTCTCGCCCTCCCTCCCCACTTTTGGGCTTTGTGGTCTGCAGCTGCTGAAAGGTGGTCTTGTATATCTCTGTACCTGCTTTCAACACCCAGTTCCCGTCCAGAGTGACCATTTCTAACCGTTACTGTCACACCGGTCCCTCCTCTGACCTCTGCCCTTTGCCCCCCACAAGCTCCTTGTCTTCCGTTCGTGGCTTTGATTTCGCTCAGCGACCGTTACTAACCCCGGGCGCCAGGGTCCGATCCACACGCCATGGTGCCACCCCCGGCTCGTGCGCAGGCTGGCCGGGTCCCTGCTGTCGGCCGGGCCTGTCTTCTGTACTCGGGAAGGGTCTCGCCCGGAAGGACAGCGGGTGCCCCCGCCCCATCGCCGGCAGACTCGGGCAGAGGCGGCTGCGTTTGTTCACTCTCTGCTGCCCTCCACGGAGGCGTCTGCTCAGCCCTTGCTGGGAGGTGAACCCCAGAGCATCCTTCTGTCTGTATCAGAGTCGTGTCCTTGCTCTTTCTTTTCTCTTTCTCTTTCTCCTTCTTTTTCTTTGGGGGGGGGGCCGTTGGGCCACACCCGGCGATGCTCAGGGCTTACCCTTGGCTCTGCACTCAGGATCACTCCTGGCGGGGCGCAGGGGACCCCGTGACGTGCGGGGGATTAAGCCCCGGTGGGCCGTGTGCGGGGCCGGCGCCCTCCCTGCTGTCTCTGGTGGTCTCCTTCTGTCTGCGTTGGTCGGCGTCACCCCTCCCTCTGCCGTAACCCTGTTAGGTTTTTCCTGAGATGCTATTTCGTCTCCCTGACGTGTGCTCTTGGCGGCTTTAGGAGTCTCTCGGGCCCGGGCTCTCTGCACCCTCATCCTGTGCTCCCGTGGACGGCTCCGCGGCTCTCCGGTGCCTCTCTCCACCCTGATCCCGTCACGCTGCAGAGAAGCTGGGCTGGAGTCGGCCCCCTGGGAAGACTGTAGCTCCCCTTTGGGGGTGGGGGGGGCTTTAAGCTCTTTCCTCGTCTTTGGTTTTCTGTGATTTCACGCTGTGGTCCCTTGGTGGGGATTTGGTCTTGTTTTTCCTCGGGGCGTTTCTTCTCTGACTCCCTTTCATTTGTCAGGAATTCGCAGCCTTCCATGGAGAAGATCATGCTAAGTGCAGTGAGTCAGAAAGAGAGGGACAGGCATGAAAGGACTGCACTCGTTTGCGGAATATAAAATAACATAGTATGAGACTGACACCCAAGGACAGTAGATTCGAAGGCCAGGAATATTCCTCCGTGGTTGGAAACCGGCCTCACGAGCTGGGGGAGAAGGCAGCTGGGAGAGAGAAGGGATCACTGAGTCAGTGATGGTTGGAGGGATCGCTCGGGATGGGAGGTGTGTGCTGAAAGTAGATAAAGGACCCAACGTGATAGCCTCTCAGCATCTGTACTGCAAACCATAATGCCCGGAAGTAGAGAGAGAGTATGGGGGAAACTGTGCCATGGAGGCAGGGGGAGGGGTGGGAAGGGGGGGATGCTGGGGACATGGGTGGTGGGGAATGTGCACTGGTGAAGGGATGGGTGTTGGATCATTGTATGACTGAAACTCAAACATGAAAACTTGTAACTGTATCTCACGCCGATTCAGTTGAAAAAGATTTTAAAGGAGGCTGGAGCGATAACACAGCAGGGAGGGCGTTTGCCTTGCACTCGGCCAACCCGGGTTCGATTCCCAGCATCCCATAGGGTCCCCTGAGCACCGCCAGGAGTAATTCCTGAGTGCAGAGCCAGGAGTGACCCCTGTGCACTGCCGGGTGTGACCCAAAAAGAAAAAAAAACATTTCTCAGCCTTCACCCTGCAAAGAAACCCCCCCTTGCCTCTCCCCGCCGCCCCCCCCCCACACACACGCCCTCTGTCTTGGAGAGGCTGACGCCTGTGCCTCTCGGGCCACCTGGTTCCCGGCTCGCTGCTGTTCTGAGCTTCAGGCCCCGCCCACCTCCTTGCAGCACCCTGAGTGATGGCTCTGACTTCCTTGTGTCTCTGTTTCGGGGCCCACTCCCGGCTCTGCACTCGGGGTCACTCCCGACGAGGCGCAGGGCACCAGGCGGTGCTGGGGCTCGAGCCCGGGCCGGCCAGGCGCGCGGCAAGTCCTCCCCGCGTGCCGTCGCCCCGGCCCTTGGCTGTTTCCTTTCAAAACGGTGCGTCCGCGTTAGCCAGCCTTGACCTGTGCGGTTTCCACTCGGGACCCTGAGAGTCCCGGGGAGTCCCACAGAGACCCCCAAGGGGGCACATTCCCCACCTGGAAACCCTTTCCTCAGTGGGGGGCTGTCCATGCAGCCCCACCCAGGGGAGGCCCGGAGGGTCCTGCGGAGCCTTGGGCTGCGGGCCCGCCACCCAGCAGCCCCCGACAGGCCGCCAGGGGCCCAGCTGCAGGCAGAGGGACGGTGCTGGCCTGAAAGTGCCAGCCCTGTCCCCCGGAGCCGTCCCCTGCGTCCCTCTCTGGTGCTTCCAGGCGTCTCCTCGTCTCTGGCTCCCCAGGAGCTGGACAGATGTTTGGAGGAACGTCGGGTCACTGGCCGAATCCCATCCCTTGGCCTGTGTGCCTGTCAACCGGAGGGTGTTTCCGTGATTTTGCGGTGTGTCCCGGGGAGAAATCAGGGCCTGGGTAGAGTCGGGGTGTCTTGGGGGACCCCCTCGGAGCCACCAGCTCTGGCCGGGATGAAGTGGCCGCTTTGCCCGCGGCCCGAGGTCCAGAGGCGGGTGCGGTGGTGAGCGAGGAGGAGGGGATGCAAGAAGCCCCCGTGGGCCCGCAGGCCCTGACCGCGAGGCGCCGTCGGTGCTGACTGCTCAGTTCCCCGCCCTGTGCTGGTGGCCCTGACAGGGAGGACAGGGAGGATCGAGGGCAGGGGTCGCTCTCCTCTCCACCCCGGGCTCCCTCGGAGCAGGGTGGACCCGGTCGCGGTTGGAGAAGAGAGGACGGCGTGGTCTCCGTGAGAATTCCAGTCCCAGCACATATGCTGCCCGAGCCCATGTGCTGCTTGCGCCCACATGGCCGGACACATGTGTCGCCCGAGCACCTGTGTCACCGGCATCTCCCCTCTTGAGATGTGCACTTACGTGCTTCCGTGTCCAATGCTGGGATGTGTGTACAGGCTCTTTCCGCCCTCAGAGAAGCCCGCGTTCTCTCTTGAGTCTCTCTCTCTCTCTCTCTCTCTCTCTCTCTCTCTCTCTCTCTCGCTCTCTCTCTCGCTCTCTCGCTCTCGCTCTCTCTCTCCACACCTTCAAAAACCTTCCAGATAAAATCTATTTTACTTAAAAAAAAAAAAAAAAGAAGAAGAAGAAGAAGAATTTTTAGTCCGAGGGGCCAGAGCGATAGCACAGCGGGGAGGGCATTTGCCTTGCACACGGCCGACCTGGGTTCAATTCCTCGCATTCTGTAGGGTCCCCCGAGCACCGCCAGGAGTGATTCCTGAGTGCAGAGCCAGGAGTTCAATTCCCGGCATCCCATAGGGTCCCCTGAGCACCGCCAGGAGTAATTCCTGAGTGCAGAGCCAGGAGTGACCCCTGTGCATCACCGGGTATGACCCAAAAAGAAAAAAAAAATAATTCAGAAAGAGACCAAAATGATAGCCATTTTTGTTTTGTTTTGTTCAGGGGCCATACCTGGCAGTGCTCAGGGGATACTCCCGTCTTGGCACTTGGGATCCCTCGGGACACCTTGTGGAGCTGGATATTGGGCCCAGGGCTCTGGCATGCATAGCCCCCGCCCTGTCCTCCAGCATTCTGGCCCAGAAAGTCGATGCTGTGTAGGGAAAAGGTCAGCTTGTGTGCACACCAAGTAGCTGTCGTGTTGAGCAAGGGAAGGACTATCTCAGACAGTCTTGTAGAAAGCTGTTCCCTCTCCCTGTCGGTAACTCTCTTCATGGGAGAATTTGCTGCTGTAACGGTACAGTCAGAAAGGGCGTTTTATTTTGTTTTTTTAAAGGCATCAGGGGCTGGAGCAATAGCACAGCGGGGAGGGTGTTTGCCTTGCACTCGGCCAACCCAGGTCTGACCCCCAGCATCCCATAGGGTCCCCTGAGCACCGCCAGGAGTGATTCCTGAGTGCAGAGCCAGGAGGAACCCCTGAGCATTGCTGGGTGTGACCCAAAAAGCAAAAAACGAAAACAAAAGAAAGAAATCAACGTCAGAGAAATCTGGATCATTGAAAATAGAAGCAGGGTGCGGGGCTTTATGACACGGCTTGCTCTCCAAGGGGAACACGCCAGAGAGAAAGGCCCTCCAGGGCGTGTCCCGAAGCTGCCACGCCCGTCGCCGAGGCTGCGTGCCCAGGAGCCAGGGAGAAGGGCGCCCACCTCATGCCCAGCGCAGCCCAAGGTGGTCCCCCCTCAGCTGCACGTGGGTCGGCCCTCTTAGGTGGGGGGGGGCTCGCGGTCGCAGCTGACTCCTGTCAAAATGTGCTCGGTAATCACAATCCAGCCCTGCCCTAATAGACTCCTGGTACTTAAGGCAGAGCTCCCTGCCCGGCTATTGATCCGGCGGTCACTTTAGCGCAGGCCCGCCTCTCCCGGGGTCGGGCTGTGGGGAGTCTCCCCTTCTTCCCAGCGTGCCCGCACACCTCGAGAGCGAGCCGAGTGGCCACCGGCCCCGAGCTCGGGCAATAAAGGGAAGGACGGGGCTAATGCACGGCCTTAACCAGAGGGAGAGTGCGCGCATGAATAATTGATCTCCGAGCCTGTGGCAGTCAGATGAAATGAAGTCCCATTTGCTCCACCTTATTAAAAGAGAGAGAGTACCGGGAGGGAGGGCGCGCCGGCAAAAGGTCGCCCAGGGACCCGGAGCGCGGGGAGAGCGGCCTTCGGGGTGGGTGATGTGTTTTCTGGTCTCTGCGGTCTTTAACTCAACGCCATGGTAAAGGTGCTCTTCGCAGAGTTCTCCCTTGCTGAATTATTAAACATTCGCGAGAGCGCACGCCCCCCCCCCCGACCCCCGCTGAGCCGTCCGAGGCCATGCACGTGATGCTCAGAACCTCTGCAGAACGGGACCGGCCACCCCGTCACGCAGACCCGAAGCTTTGCCCGACAGAACAGAGCATCGAGGAAACGTAGAGACACAGAGAGACTCTAAGAGGAGATTCTAGCTCGGAGGCCACACCCGGCGATGCTCAGGGCTGACTCCTGGCCCTGCCCTCAGGGATCCCTTCTGGCGGGCTCGGGGGACCTTATGGGATGCTGAGGATCGAACCCAAGTCACCCGCATGCAAGGCAGACGCCCTCCCCACTATTCTAGCTCTGCTCCAAGCCCTCTATATGAGATTTTTTTTTTTTTACTCTTGCATTTGCCTTGGGCAGTCTGCATCTTTTTTTTTTTTTTTTTTTTTTTTGGGTCACACCTGGCTCTGCACAGGGGTTACTCCTGGCTCTGCACTCAGGAATTACCCCTGGCCGTGCTCAGGGGACCATATGGGATGCTGGGATTCGAACCCAGGTTGGCCACGTGCAAGGCAAACGCCCTACCCGCTGTGCTATCGCTCCAGCCCCGGCAGTCTGCATCTTAAAGGCCTGGCTTTCTGCTATCAGCGTTGAAGTACTTCACACACAAGATGATCAATAAGTAAATAGGGGAAAAAAAATTAAATATGGGGGCTGGAGTGATAGCACAGTGGGTAGGGCGTTTGCCTTGCATGAGGCCGACCGGGTTCATATCCCAGCATCCCATATGGTCCCCTGAGCACCACTAGGAGTCATTCCTGAGTGCAGAGCCAGGAGTAACCCCTGTGCATCGCCGGGTGTGACCCAAAAAGAAAAAAAAATTTAAATATAAGTATTGGAGCTCAAGAAATGATCTGGTAGGTAGGGCACTAGCATAGCACACAGCTGACCCAGGTTCAATCCTTGGTACCCCATATGGTCCTCTGAGCACCACCAGGAGTCAGCCCTGAGCACTGAGCCAGGAGTAAGCCCTGAGCATAGCAGAGTGTGGTTAAAAAGCCAAAAAAATTAAAAAGAAAACAGAACTTACTCTTTCCCCCAACGATGATTCTGGGTCCAAGAAGCCTCCGGTAACTTCCGGGGTTTATCGGGAACAGATAGATCTTGTGTAACAGGCCACGGGTTGCTGCGGTTGGCTTTTCCCTCCTCCAGGAGATGATTTTATCCGGTTTTCAGTTTATTCCGGATAGGTGGGTTATTCCTGTGTTCTTACCCATAAGAAGAATCTTCCTTTGGGTATTTTAGAATTGTTTCCAACGTTCTGCATGGAAGTGAAAGTCCAAACTGTGCCAGGTGCGGACAGGAGCGACTCACCAATAGGGTAACGTTGTCGTGGGGAGTTTCCCGATGAGCTCGCTGGGAAGGTGTGTGCGCGGTGAGACTGCTGCGAGGTGGAAGCAGTGCGGACCCCGAGTCCTGGGGCCCCCTGGGTGCCGGTCCCTGGCAGACCCGAGGGTCACGGCGAGGACGCTCGTGCCCAGAGGGGAAGGTCTGTGTCAGACCTCGGCGCTCGGCGGCTGCCTTGACCCCCGAGAGCCACAGAACAGTCGAGAATAGAGTCGGCTCAGAAACGTGGGGGTAGCAGGGAGGCCCTTGAGCCACGAGCCAGACCCACGGGGCGGGGGGGGGGGTGACCCACAAAACAGGCTTCCTGTTCACTAAGTCGGACAGAACCGATGAGGGTTTTGATTTTTGTTTTTAGTAATTCTTCAGCGAGATTAGGACATTTATTTATTTTTATTTATTTATATATATATTTTTTATTTTATAAAGTAGCACTGTCGTAGCACTGTCACCCTGTTGTTCATCGATTTGCTCGAGCGAACCCCAGTAACGTCTCCATTGTGAGACTTGTTGTTACTGTTTTTGGCATATCAAATATGCCACGGGGAGTTTGCCAGGCTCTGCTGTGTGGGCAGGATACTCTCGGTAGCTTGCCGGGCTCTCCGAGAGGGGCGGAGGAATCGAACCTGAGTTGACCGTATGCAAGCTAAATGCCCTACCTGCTGTGCTATCACTCCAGCCCTTTTCTAAATTAGTTCACAATATTTCATTACATTTAATACTCAAACACTAATCCCACCACCATGACCCCTTCCCACCACCATATTTCGGGTGTTTCCATCCCGAACCCCAATCCCTGCCCCAAAGCAGAGCCAAAATAATATATTTTAAATTGTTATGAAAAACCGCTGGAAATGCTACAAAAAAGCATCCTTAGTAGAGGAAAGAGAGTGAAGATTTGTTGCATTTCACCCAGGGGCCATTAAGCCCTCTTGTAAGAGATCCCTAACACGTTCTTAGAGGTTGAGCTTTGTGTGCTTTTATATATATATATATATATATATATATATATATATATATATATATATATATAAATCTGTAAAAAAAAAATAATTCCCTCTAACATGGTTGGCTCCTGTTTTGAACTCCATCGGCGTGGTGCGGCCCTCCGCGGCGTGGGCGAGGGGTCTGTGAAGTGTCGCAGTCGGGGAAGCTCAGCCTAGTGTGTGGAGAGCGGCCTTGAGCATGGCAGTGCTTGAGTTCTGGAAGTTTCTGGGCCCCTTGGGGCGGGGCGGGCTCTCACGCGGCCCCGGGCGAAGCAGCCTGGCACGGGGTCGGGCGGCACGGTCGTGGCGAGCGTCGTGCGGTGCTCCTTCCGGGAGAGCAGGACACGCCGTCTGGATGGTGGCCGGGGACGCGATTAGTACGTTGAGCCAATCTGCAAGAGCACCCGGCAGTGCTCCGAGACCAGGAATGCTTTGCCCGAGGCCCCTCCTTGCCTGCCCCACCCCCGAATGCCCTAAAGTTCACGGGGGGGGGGTGGGGGGGCTGTGCCAGGGCTGCACCCCCCGCCTTTGTCACCGGGCCTGTCGGGTTAGCGCGGACGGTCTCCCCGGCCCTGCCCAGGGGCAGCGCCCTGCCGTCCCCGTGCCCAGAGGCCTTCCTGTCCCCGTCTCCAGCATCTCCCTGTGTCCCCGCGAAGGGCCTGCATCCAGGAGGCCTGGGGACCGGGCGGGTCTCGCAGCCTGGACCTGCCCACCCACACGTGTCTCCCCCCCAGGTCCTGGTGTACAGCCTGGAGGCGGAGCGCTGCCTCTCGAAGCTGGGCAACGCGCTGGGGGACTTCACCTGCGTCAACCTCAAGGACAGCCCGCCCGGCCTCATGGTCAGCGGCAACATGGACAGGAGGTACGTGCGGGGGACGGCGGCAGTGCTCGCTCTGCCTGCCTCTTCCCTCCCTCCCTCCCTCCCTCTCTCCTTCCCTCTCTCTCTCTCTCCCCTCTTCCTCTCTCTCTCCTCTGTCTCTCTCTGTCTTTCCCTCCCTCTCTCCCTCCCTCCCTCCCTCTCTCTCTCTCCTCCTCCTCTCTCCTCTCTCCCCTCTTCCTCTCTCTCCTGTCTGTCTTTCCCTCCCTCCCTCCCTCTCTCTTTCCTCCTCTCTCCCTCTCTCTCCCCTCTTCCTCTCTTTTCTGTCTCTCTCCCTCTCTCTCTGCCTCTCTCCTTTCTCCCCTTCCTCTCTCTCTCTTCTCTCTCCCTCTATCTCTCTCCTCTCTCCCTCTCTCTCCCCCATCTCCCTCTCTCGTCTCTTTCTCTCTCCTCTCTCCCCCTCCGTCTGTCTGTCTGTCTCTCCCCACCAGCAGCTCCTGGAGGGCTCCCCCGGGCCTCTGTTGTGCTCCCCCCATCTCCTCCCCCCTCCCCCCTCGTGGTCTCTGCTCCCCTCACTCGCCCGAACCCCTCCTCCCTGGAACTTGGAGCGGGGCTCTCTCTCGGATTAGGCAGGAGCCCTGCCACACGCCAGGAAGGTGGTCTTTGCAGCCAGTTGGTGGACGCAGTTGGTGGCGGCCCAGGGAGACTGCTTGGAATCTCTTCTGTGCTCCCCCCGCCCCCCCCCCCCCCCGCTGCAAAATTTGTTTGGCATCTCAGCGCTCACTGTCTGATATTAAAAACAATAACCCCGGGGATGAATCCTGTTCCGCAGAGCAGGGCGGCTGCCAAGCGATGTCAGGAGTGTGTGTGAGGCTCGGCGGGTCCCTCTGGCGGGGGCCGCGGCCACTCCCTGCGCACGGGCCCGCTCGGCGGCTGATTAGCATCTCGCCTTGGCCGGGCTGGCCGAGGGAGCCGCTTTCCCCGGCGCACGGGCCGCTGCCAGCCCGGCCGCTCCAGGAAGCGTCCGCTCTGGAGGATTAGAGTGTGCGGAGCGACCCTCGGGCCAAGTCTGCGCCGCTCCCCCTCCCGCACCCCCTCCCCTTTGCCTTTCTTGTTTGTTTGGGGGCTTGGCTGCCGCCCGTGCCCTGAAGAGCCAGGCAGGCCCCGCGGCGCCCCTCCCCCGGGCTCGGCCCCGGCTGCAGGTGGCGGGCGCCCCGGGCCAGGCCCCAGCCCTGGCCGGCCGCACCCGTGTGGCAACGTGCAGAGACGGTGCCTCCGCCGGGAAGCCGGGCGCCCGCCTGCTGGGGCGGGGTCAGCGCGGGCCCGGGCAGCCCGGTGGGGCCTCACGTGGACTCGGCCACCCGTGGCTCTGCCCTGCGCCCTGCCGAGGCTCCCGGCTCAGTCGCCCAGCTCAGCCGCCGTCGTCCCCGGCAGGGCGAGCCCCCGAGTGGAAGGGTTCGAGTGCCCGTGCCTCAGAGCCGTCTGGGGGCAGGCACACCTGGTGTCCACCACGGGAGGCCGTGGGAACCAGGGCTGCGGTCCAGGGCCGCCGCCTCTCCGTGCCTGCTGCCCCCGGGCGCTGTCCCACCTGTAGGATCGTGGCCCCTGCCCTGCGAGGGGTCCAGGCGCCCCACCCCCGGCAGGGCCACCGCAGCGCCAGGGCCTTTGTCCGAGATCCAGGGGACCGGCCGCGCTGGGCCCGGCGGCCTGGGGTGGGAGACCAGCGGGCGCATGGTGCACTGGGAGCAGGAGGGGGCAGGCGGCCGCGGGCAGAGGGAGGGCGGGCCGGGCTCCCCCTCCGGGCGGCATCTCTGGGGAGACACCAGCGGCCGCGCAGCTGATGTCTCTGCAGAAGTGGGGCTGCAGGGACGAGTATTAAACCGTCCCCTCGTCGCTTCATGGACGAGGATTTTTTTTTTTCAAGCCTAACCCACTTTTCTTTTTGATATTTTTAAACTTATGTTATTTTTGTGTGTTTTTAATTGAGTCACAGTAAGATACACAGTTACAGAGTTGCTGATGGTTTGGTCTCGGCTGTATAATGTTCCAGCACCCACCCCTTCACCAGGGAGCATTTCCCACCACCGGGCGCCCTGGGTGCCCGCCCCTGCTCCCGCCTCTCTCTCTCTCTCTCTCTCTCTCTCTCTCTCTCTCTCTCTCTCTCTCTCTCTCTCTCTCTCTCTTTCTCTTTCTCTCTCTCTCTCTCCTCTCTCTCTCCTCTCTCCTCTCTCTGCTCTCTCTCCCTCTCTCTCTCCCTCTCTCCTCTCTCTCTTCTCTCTCTCCCTCTCTCCCTCTCTCCTCTCTCTCTCTTATCTCTCTCCTCTCTCTCTCCTCTCTCTTCTCTCTGCTCTCTCTCACCCTCCCCTCTCTCTCTCTCTTCTCTCTCTCTCTCTCCTCTCTCTCTCCTCTCTCTCTCCTCTCTCACCCTCTCCTCTCTCTCTCCTTTCTCTTTCCTCTCTCTCTCTCTCTCTCTCTCTCTCTCTCTTCTTTTGGACCTTATAGTTTGCAATATAGATGCTGAAAGATCATCAGGTATATCCCTTGACCTACTTTCAACACTCAGTTCCTGTCCAAAATGATCGTTCCCAACTACCATTGCCATCCTGGTCCCTTCTCTGTCCCAACTGCCGTTCACCCCCTCACACCCTTGGGGCAGCGTCCAACCCTTGACCAGTCCTCCTGGCCCATTTTCCATACTACACATGCATATTTCTGTGTCCCACAAGTGAATGTCATCATTCTGTGTCTGCCCCTCTCTCTCTGACTCATTTTACTCCGCAGGACACTCCCCGTGTCCATCCATTTAGAAGCGAATTTCATAACCTCATTCCTCCTCACAGCTGCATGGTATTCCATTGTGCAGATGCGCCGTTGTTTCTTTATCCAGCCGTCCGTTCTCGGGCACTTGGGCTGTTTCCAGATTCTGGCTGTGTTGAACAGGGGTGCAGGTGGTGTTTCTGCTGTGTTGGGGTGCCCAGGCTATGTTCCCAGGAGCGGTATTGCCGGGTCAGATGGGAGCTCAATTTTCAGTTTTTTGAGGAATGTCTGTATTGTTTTCCCAAAAAGGCCGGGCCAGTCGGCATTCCCACCAGCAGTGAAGGAGAGTCCCTTGGAACCCGCTTTCCATTAGGAAAATGAAATGTCTGCTTATATTCTCTTGATTCTTGAGAATCAAGTGGACTTGATAGATACATAAAGCTGTCCAAGGTTAAGGCAAGAATCAAGTCATTTTTCATGAAAGTAAGGGAGGCAACTTCGGCAAAACAAGGTGGGATTTTGAACTCTCCTTGGCGCCGACCAGGTTGGTGGGGGGAAAGTTCGGCTGAAATGAAAAGTCAGGAAATAGGGCTGGAGCTGTAGGACAGGAGGGAGGGCGTTTGCCTTGCATGAGGCCGGCCTGGGTTTAATCCCCGGCATCCCACATGGTCCCCGAGCACCGCCAGGAGTAATTCCTGAGTGCAGAGCCAGCAGTGACCCCTGGGCATTGCCAGGTGTGACCCAAAAAGGTTTCCCTGACCACTTCCGGGGCGGAGGGAAACAGAAGCCGAAGAGGCTGATGGAAATGCAGGACCGTTAGCTGGGCCTGGTCCCCTTCTCCCGGGCAGGGAGGGGGGTGGAGCCGGGGCTTAAGCTCGGGGCTGGGCAGGGTCCTGACCAGGAGCCCCCGGAGCCGCTCAGCCTGGCTTTGCCTGCGTGGCTGGACCTGGAGAGAGAGTGAGCTGGACTCGCGGGGGTGTGTGTCTGTGTGTGCGAACACGTGTCTGTGTGTGTGTGTCTTTGTGTGTCTGTATGTGTGGGTATGTCTGTGTATGTGTCTGTGTGTGCATGTGTGTCTTGTGTGTGTGCAGGTGTGTGTGTAGGTGTATCAGTCTGTGTGCATGTGTGTGTGTCTTTGTGTCTGTGTACATGTGTGTCTGTATGTGCATGTGCTTGTGTGTGTGTCTGTGTGCATGTATGTCTGTATGTGTCTGTGTTCTGTGTGTCTCTGTGTATGTGTCTGTGTCTATGTGCATGTATGTATGTGCATGTCTGTCTGTGTATATGTGTGTGTGCATGTGTGTCTGTGTCTGTGTGTGTGCATGTGTATGTGTCTTATTGTGTGTGTGTATGTGTGCGTGCTGGGGTCTCTGGGTGTCCCCCAGTCCCCGGGCCCGTCCTCTCTCTGTCACTGACATTGTTCTTGGCTCCTGGCTTCCTGTGTGCCGTCAGGCCCCTGTGACCCGCTGACCTGACTTTGGGTCACTGTTGTCCGGCTGCTTCGGGCCAGTCACTGACTCTGTTTTGAGGGGTGGCGGGGTTCAAGTTTCCCTCAGCTCTTTGTCCTTCTGACCGCTCTCTCTCCGTGTGTGCGGTCCTGACCGTTGCTCCTCCAGGGCTCTGCGGGGTCCTGATGTCGGGCGAGGTTTGGGCTGGGCCCCCCCCCGACTGTGCTCAGAGCCCCCTCCTGGCCCCGCACCCACTGGGGGGCCTCGGGCGCTGTGTGGGTGCCAGGGGTGGGAGCCGGTCACCCCCAGGCCAGCGAGCGCGCGCCTTCCCGGCTGTCCGTTGGCCCAGGGCGTGCCCTGGAGAGTGGGTCGCGCTGCGGGGTCTCTGGCGGAGGGCGGGAAGCTGTGACCCTTTGGGGGTCAGCTTGTCCCCTAGCCCTCTGGCCGGTGGGGGTCGTGCCACTTGGTTCTGTCACCCAGGCGGTCACCCAGGTCCGGGGCAGGCCCCGTGGGCAGTGACTCAGGCCGTGCTGTGGCCTGTGGGCCCGTCTCTGGGTGGTGGTCTCGGCTCTGCTGCTCTGGTCAGGCCTGCACTGCCCCGGGGCCCTCTGGGATTTGAGGCCCCTCCTCCAGCTTCCTTGTCCCCGTCCCCAGCTCTGCAGCTGCCTGGGGCTCCCTTCCCGGGACTCAGGTGGGCACGGCCCCCTGCCACAGAGCCTGGCATCCAGGGCCGTCTATGGGCAACGAGAGGGGGGGCCCCACTTTGGGGCCGAGGGGCCCTCTCTCTGCTCTAGCTCCTGCAGCACCCCGGTCTCTGCCCCTGGAGCCTTGCTCAGGGCAGGCTGGGGCGAGGGGCCCCGGGAGACAGAGCAGCTGCTGTGTCCAGCCAGGGACCCTCCAGGGACGCTCCCCTGAGCCCCACCGGGGAGGAAGGACCAGAGGGCGTGTGGTCAGCTCAGGGGTTGTCAAGCAGCAGCCACAGAACCAGCAAACCCCACTGCCTCGTCCCCCACAATTTCAGCGTTACCAGCCCCCCGAGATGACACGCACAGATCTGCACGTGCCAGTTTCAGCCGGACCGTGCGGGGACCGGGGATGTGGCCCGAGGGGGAAAGCACGAGGCCCTGAGTCATCCCCGAGGACGGTGACACGGAGCACCCCCAGGATCACCCCGGACTCCAAACCAGTAGTAGGTCAGCCACGGCCAGGGCTGGTCCGACCCCCCAGCCCTTCTGGGAGGGACCCGTTTCCCAGACGGCGTCAGCTCACAGGCCTGCGGGGGGCTTTCAGCAAATGGTCACCCCACCCCCCACAGCCCCTCCAGCGAGACCGCCACCCCTGCCCTCTACCCAGGAGCTGTTTCGTTTGAGACTGTTCATAGAAAGCGTCATATAAGGTGCTGCTTCTGACGGGTTTCCCTGCTCGGCAGTATCCTCACAAGATTCTGCTGGGTTGTAGTAAACCTGCTTGTAGCAAGTATCACTGTGTCTGCCTTCCTGTGTGTGTGCGTATGTGTGCACGTATGCATGCGTGTGTGTGTGCACGTATATCCGTGTGTGTGTGTGCACACATGTGTGTGTGCGTGCGTGTGTGTGTGTGCCCGTGCCCAGTGGTGCCCCCGGGCTGTCCCAGCTCCATGACCGGGGATCACTCCGGGAGGAGCTGAGGGACCGTGTGGGGCCGGGACGAACCAACTGTTCACGTCAGAGCAGACGCCTTAGCCCTGGGGTCACACCCAGTGATGCTCAGGGGTGACTGCCGGCTCTCCACACTCAGGGAGTACTCCTGGCGGTGCCCCGGGGACCCTGTGGGATGCCGGGATCGAGCCTGGGTCGGCTGCGTGCAGGGCAGACGCCCTCCCCGCTGTCCTGTCACTCCGGCTCCTGTCGAGATTCCACATCCCTTGATGCATCTACTGAGGAATGATTACCTGGGCTGGGCCCACTGTTCTATTTATTATTGTTATTTATTTTTGCTTTTTTTTTTTTGGACCACACTGGGCGATGCTCAGGGGTCCCTCCTGGCTCTGCGCTCAGGAATCACTCCTGGTGGTGCTCAGAGAGACCATATGGGAAGCTGGGGCTCGAACCCGGGTTTGACCATGCAAGGCAAACGCCCTCCCCGCTGTGCTATTGCTCCAGCCCCAGCACGCCCCTGTGCGCCCGATTCAAAGCGGAGGGGCCTGAGAAAGCCACCTGACAGCCCCAGGGCTCCGTGCCTCACGTTTGGGGTGAGGGGCATCATCTCCCCATCACAGGCAGGGTCCCGGGGGCTCTCCAGGAGCTCTGGGCGCGGCCCCGCCCGGGAAACAGGTGCAGCGGGGTTAGCACTCGGCCCGGGGGTCCTTTTGCTCCTCCGGGCAGCTGCTCCCAGCTGCCACCACAGCGGACGGCCTCCAAGCGAGGCGCCTGGTTTCTCGTCTCGCCGAGAACACGGCGCGCGGAGCCAGCGCGCAGGGAGGAGGGCACATGCCTTGCCCATGGCCAGCCCGGTTCGGCCCCCGGCACCCCACGGGACCCCCGAGCACCCCAGGGTGTGGCCCCAAGCTCCCAGACCAAACCAACATGGCGCTCAGGGCCCGCACGTCCAGCCACTGACCGGGACGGCCCGTGCCAGAGCCGGGCGCAGGGGCCAGCGGAGCCGAGACTGACGGCCGTGTGCAGACCAGCAGGGGCGTGGTTCCGCCTTTCGGTCAGCGGTGCTCAGGGCTGACTCCTGGCTCTGCACTCAGGAATCACTCCTGGCGGGGCTCGGGGGAGCAGATGGGATGCTGGGGATCGAACCCGGGTTGGTCGCATGCAAGGCCAGCACCCCCTATCCCCCCCACTGTGCTGTCACTCCAGCCCCCAGAACTTTCATTTTTTAATTTGCTATTTTCTTATTTTTAAGTCTGTGTTTGACTGTCCTCTCGCAGTATCTACCGCTGGCGTCTCTTTATCTTGTTCCCTTTATTCTCGGGGTGAAAATGCAGCTGAGGCTGGGATGGAGAAGGGATCCCCCAGTCGGTGGTGGTTGGAGGGGTCGCTCGGGATGGGAGACGTGTGCTGAAAGATAAAGGACCCAACGTGACAGCCTCTCAGTATCTGTATTGCAAACCATCATGCCCCAAAGTAGAGAGAGAGTGTGTGGGGGGGAATTGTCTGCCATGGAGGCAGGGGAGGGGTGAGATGGGGGGGGTACTGGGGACACTGGTGGTGGGGAATGTGCACTGGTGGAGGGATGGGTGTTCCATTGTTGTATGACTGAATCTCAAACACGAAAGCTTGTAACTGTATCTCACGGTAGTTCAATAAAAAGAAAAAAAAAATGCAGCTGATGGTCAGGTACTGACTGGCCACACTTCTCTGCCGTCCTTCACCGCTCGCCCCGTGCCTCGGGCCCACCCGAGCTGCCCGGCCACCCCTGGGAGGGAGTCTCTGAGCTTGCTGCTTGCTGACACGGCCGGCCGGTGTTCCCGTCCTGCTGAGAGCGGGCTGGCGGGCTGCGCGGTGGCTCCATCTGCGAAGGTTTAGCATAAGTTATTCAGAGCCCTGCGCGGGGCGGCCACCGCGGCCTCCTCTCGCCTCCTGCCCGTCAGATGGATGCGGCCCTGCTGGAGGCGCGGGGAGGCTCCGGTGTCTTTTGTTTTAATTGGCGGGCGAGCGCCGGCTCCTACGGTGTGAGTTTCATTAGCGGGGGCTGGAGCAGGAGGGCTGCAGCGGCCGGCCCAGGCCCGCGCATGAATATTAAACATAATACAATTACAGCTCGCTCGCGGACCAATTAGTTTCCTTTCCAGTGGGCGGAGTTGCGGGGACTCGCCGCCTCTGCCGCTGGCGCCCATCCGTGTCCCTGGAAGCCGTGCTCTTGGCACCTTCGGGGGGCCCATTTGCCGCGCTACCTGCTTCCGGGCGGGCGGCGGGGCTTGGACCGGGCCGGCGAGGCGCGGAGAGCCAGGGGGCGCCGCGGCCAGGCTGGGCGCCGGCAGAGGCTCCGGGCAGACCCCCGCTTTCCCGGAGCCCCGACACCGCTCCTCGCCTCCCCCCCACAAGGCCCCGCTCTGTTCGGGGGGCCGGGAGGCGCGCGCGTGGGGGCACATCGCGTTTGCTTGGCGCCGTCCGTGCCGGTATCCAAACACAATGGGGAAACAGATGGCCAATGCTGAACTCCTGGACCAGAGCTGCGTCTGCCTTTGTCTCCGTCCCAGCCAAACTGTACGCGGCGGGGTATAAATATTCAGCAGAGGAGCACTCTGCGGCCATCACCGCGGCCCGGCCAGCCCGGGGCGCCCACGCAGGCTCCGGGGTCCCCAGCTGGTGGCCACTGGACGAGCGCGTCTTCACCGCACACGCTGCGGTTTCTCTCCAGAGCTGCTTCCAAGCACCGAGGCCTCCCCCCGACCCTCCTCCCCAGCCCCCGTGCCTGGTTCCCAGCTGCCTCCCGCTTTGTGCCTCACTCGAGGTGATGTTCCAGCTTAGCGTCCACAATTCTTTTTTTTTCTTCTTTTTAAGTGCTTCTAGTCTGTTTCTTTGTGTGCCACACCCAGCAGTGCTCAGGGCGTACTCCTGGCTTTCTCCGCACTCAGGGGGGGCACAGGGGGTGTCGGGGATCAAACCCAGCTCGGCTGTGTGCGGGGGCAGACGCCCCCCCTGCTGTGCTCTGGCTCTGGTCACAGATTCGTTCTCTAACCCGCGCCTTGTACTTTCTGATCACTTTACATTTCAGGGCCTCGGTTTGGATTCTAGAACTTGCTTCCGGCACCTTTATAAGTTGGGGATCTCAGAATCCCACCCCCGTTTGGGCCTGCCCGAGTCTGCAGGGCCCCCGCCCTGCCCCAGAATAATCCCCGCCTGCTCGCCTCTGCTCCCCCGCAGCCCTCCGGGTGCAGCTCCTGCCTGGCCTGGGCAGGCCTGACGGTGTGAGGAGGCCCCGCTCCCCCCAGCTGCTGGAGCCAGTGGGGTCGGGGGAGGGTCAGGGGCCAGACGCTGGAGCCAGGAGGTCCCACCTGCTGCTGGTCGCCCGCCGTGTGTGTGTGTGTGTTCAAGCATGTGAGCGCCTGTGCAGATGTGCATGCATGTGTGTGCACATGTGTGTGAGCCTGCATGCACACTTGCACCCCGTGTGCGCGCGCGCACACACGCACACACATACACACACACACACACACACACACACACACAGCCTAGGTGGATTCCTTCAGGGCCTTTTCCTTGCCGTGAGGGCAGCGTGTTTATGTGTGTTGTGGCTCTCCCATACGGGGTCCGCCCGGACCCCTCGGCCCGAGCCTGCCCACCTGCTCTCCGCCGGGCAGCGCGGCAGCTTCTGTTTCCACCCCCTGGGGAGCCGCGTGCATGGACACCGGACGTCTGCTCAGGCCCGTCACTGTGTCTTTCCTGTCCCCTCTCAGCTTCGTGTCGAGTCTGTCCAGCGGGGGGGGGGGGGGGGGGTGCTGACGAGGCCCCAGGCGGGAGGCAGGTGCCTCGGGGTTTTCTCCTGCCGCGGGGGCCCTCCGGGGGGGGGCTTGATCCCAGGCTTCTGCTGTGCCTCGAGGGCTGGAGCGACCTTGCAGTGGGCAGGGTGCTTGTCCTCCCCGCTGCAGCCCCCGTCCCATCCCCTGCACGGGCGTGGTCCCTGAGCCCCCCCCCTGGAGTGGTCCCCGGCACTGCTGGGTGTGCCCCCCCCCAAATAAACGGCAGTGCCTGGTGTCCGCAGTGCCTGGAGCTGTGAGGTCAGAAAGCAGAGCTGCCGCGGCGTGCGCTGGGCCCACCCACGGGGGACCCGGGGCTTGGCCCCGTGCCGGGTGCCCTCAGCCACGGCGCTGGTCCTCCGGCCCCAGCACTTCTTGCAGAGTTCAGTTGCAAACAGGAAGTGATTCCGTGTCATGCTTGGTGCTCCCTGCGACGCAGCCATCGGGGCAGTGCCCCCACCTCGAGCCTCTGCCCCGGGCTCCCCGCACGCTTCCTGCCGGAACCCCCATCTCCTCTCCCCCTGCCCTGCGCGTGTCTGTCTGTCTGTCCGCGCCCTACTCTGGGGGGGGGGTGTCCGGGCCCCACGGGGCTGCTCCTCCTTCTCGGGCAGCGTCCGTGTCGGCAGACCGCGCTCGGTCTCACACACGGTTTCAGCTCTTGTGGCGTGGGTCCGGGGTGGCGCTGTGGATGTTCCTGGCTGACGGGGGTCTGCTCCCGCCTCCTCGGGCCTCGGGGACATTCAGCGGCTCCAGACCGAGATGCAAGCGTGTGGCTCGGGGGCTTGTGGGGGCCCCGCTGATGCCCCCCCCCCACAGTACTGGGCACTGGCTCTCACTGGCCTTGGCCACGGTCTCTCTCCGGCCTTCAGCGAGAGGCAGTGGACCGGCTGCCCTCTTGCTCTTACCCGAGTATTGTTCCACCCAGCGACTGCGGGGTTAGCCCCCGGCACCCCTCAGTGGGTGCCCGCCGGGTCTCAGCTGACGGGCAGCTCCGGGCCTCGTGCGTGTCCTGACGGGCCATGGGGTCCCCGAGGCCCCAGGAGGGGGCGGGGCGGGAGTCGGTGCTGCTCCCCGCCCCCCCCCCCCACGGTCCCCGCTCTGCCCCTGCCACCAGGGTGCGCATCCATGACCTCCGCACGGACAAGGACGCCCTGTCGCTCTCGGCACACCAGCTGGGCGTCTCGGCAGTGCAGATGGACGACTGGAAGATCGTGAGCGGCGGCGAGGAGGGCCTGGTCACCGTGTGGGACTACCGCATGGCCCAGAAGCTGTGGGAGGTGCATTCCAGGTCAGCCTGTGGGCAGGGCCGGGGGGCGGGGGGTAGGGGCACGGGCACGGTGCTGCCTGGAGGAGGGGGCCCCACCCGCATACCGGACAACCAGGAGAGCAGGTTTCCCCCCCCCCCCCCCGGGGCTCCCCGCTGCCCCCCCCACCCCAACTAAACAGCCTGGCCAAGGGGCAGAGTGCCTTGCTGGAGATGCACTGAGCTGCCACCAGGTGGCGCCAGAAGGCAACAAAAACTTGGACCCTTCAGCATCCCTGAGCTGCACAAAGCTTTAAGGAAATGCTCAGCTCTGGCAGAGCTGCTGCCCCAGGGTCCGGCGCCCCCCCACTCCCCCCCCCCACACACACACTCACTCCCTGGCCAGGTGAGGCCAGGCGGAGCAGGTGCTTCCTTTCAGGGTCCCTGGCACGAGGCTGCCCCCATTGCCTCGCCCCCAACACACCCCTCCCTAGTACCCGCCCCCACTCTGCCCTGCGGCTCCCTCCTGCCCCCTCCCTGGGGGCCGCCCCCTGCTCTGTGTTGGGCAGCTGCAGGGCCCAGGGCCCTTGACTCAAGGCCAGGAACCTCTTGGTGGGGGCCCCTGCCCTGGGGGGGTCTCCCTGCAGGGCCCTTGCCCGGAGTGGGTGTGCTTGTGGGGGCCCTCGCTGAGCCCCCCGTGTTGCAGGCACCCCGTGCGGCACGTGGCGTTCAACAGACACCGCCTCATCACGGCCAACGTGCCCTACGAGCGCGTGGTGCGCAGCCCCGAGCTGGACAACTTTGCCACGCACAGGAGGTCAGTGGGGTGGGGGGCCGGGGGGGGGGCGCCCCTCTCTCCCCGTGGTGGGCTCCCGGGAGCGCCCCGCGCCCGCTCACCCGTCTCGTCTCTGCCCCAGGCACCGCGGCCTGATCCACGCCTACGCCTTCGCCGTGGACCAGCTGGCCTTCCAGAGCGTCCTGCCCGTGTGCCGCTCCGCCTCCGAGTCCCTGGCGGGCTACACCTACGACCTGGCGCTCGCCTTCCCCTCCGACAGCGCCTAGGCCGCCTGCACCGCCCCGGCCCGCCCAGCGCCAAGCACTGCCAGCCCCCGGGCCTTGGCCCCTGCTCCCTGTCCCTGGGGGCCCAGGGGTGGGGGCTTCACCCGCGCCCGCAGCCAGTTTGAGAGGTGGGGCCTGCCCTGAGTCCCCGGGTCCCCGCCTGCCCCCAGCCCGAGGCCTCTCGGCCCCTGCTGGACACGTCCAAGGACGCGGATGGGGGCGAGACAACCGGACACCCGCGGCTGTGGCTGCACGCACGGGCAGTGCTGTGACCCGCCTGGGGTCACGCCCCCCAGCTGACAGTGGACCCGGCAGGCCCAGCAGAGCCCCGAGAGGGACGGGGAGGAGCAGGTGCCCAGTGACCACGTCGGGGGAGCGCGGGGACACGGCTGTGGCCGGGCCCCTCCCGCCCTCTGCAGCAGGACAGGGAGAGGGTGTCACGGGTACACGCGGCCCCGTCCCCCCAGGCCCCAGCCGCCCGGCGGCAGGCCAGGCCCCCAGAGGCGTTCGTGAGAACCGGGCAACTCCCCCCCACCCCCAAGGAACAGGCACCTGGCCGACAGGCCCAAGGCCAGAGAAGCCTCTGAAAGGGGAGGGACAGCGGCCCCCTCCCAGGCCCCCCACAGCTCCCCCTGCTCCTCCCACGGCCCCTCCCGCCCCTCGGCAGCCCCCCGCAGTGGCTGCTGTCCCGTCCTCTGTCACCACGTGCCACTGCGGGTGCCGAGATCTCGTCTTAAAGCCGTCTGTGACTTTCGCTTTCTACCGTTTGCTCCAGTAGTAAATTTTGTACACGTCTGGCTCGGGGGTCTTGTGCCCGCCGCCCCTGCCCCGCCCGCCCCCGTCTCCCCCAGCCCCGCCCAGGACACCCCAGGGGGGCTGCAGGGAGGAAGCAAGGTCCGAAGGGGGCCACAGTCCCGGTCCCGAAACACCCACAGCCCAGCTGCCACTGCCTGGACGCCCCGAGGGTCAGGCCCGCCCCAGCCTTGGGCGGTGCCACCTCCCGCCTTCCAGGGGCGCGCGGGCACACGGGTAGGTGGGACCCGGCTGACCAGAACCCCCCAGTCGGCCCAGGGCCAGGTGCACCGCCCCCACCGCTGCCTCACTGGGCCCTCCACAAGGTCATCGCGGGGGACACAGCCCGCAAGGCAGGGGGGTGCCAGACCCTGCCAGCCTGGTGCTTTAAGTCCCCGTCTACACCCACGGCTCCCCTGCCCACCTGAAGGGCACCGAGAGGACAGTCCAGCCTCGGGCCAGGGCAGCCAGGGACACGCTCCCCTGCCTGGACCCCACTGGCCGCCCACAGCTGCCGTCCACCCCCGCGGGCCTCAGGCCTCTCAGCCTCTGCAGACCAGCTGCCCCCGCCCCTTGCACGTGCGACTGTGACCCTGGTGTTCTCCAGGGTGCAGGGAAGGGGTGCGGGGCAGGAGGCGGGGACAGGCAGCCTCGCACCCTGTCGGGGGCCAGTGCCCCTGCCCCCCCACTCCTGCTGCAGGCGCCAACCAGACTCCCACAGGGGGCGTCCCAGACGTGCTCCTGGGAGGCTCCACATGGCCCCTGACATCATGAGACCGCAGCTGCCCCCTTCACCGTCCCCCCCCCGTCACCACCAGAGACCAGGAATTAACCTGCCTACGGCGGCCAGCCTTGTCACTGCCGTGACCAGAGGGTGCCCGGGGACACCGTAGCCCCCAACACCCAGGGTGAGGGCCGTCACCCTCTAACGGGCATCTCGGGAGGCTGGAGGGGAAGCTTCCCGGCTGGGGGCTGCCCTGGGTGCGGGAGGCGGAGACACAGTAGCCTCTGGGCGGGTCCCCAGGGCGCCTCTGCCTGGCTGTAGGGCCCCCCTGAACCCAGACCCAGACCCTGCCTCTCCCGACTCCCTCCTGCTGCACTCACCTGTCCTGGGGCCCGGGGGCTCGCCAGCAGGGGGTCGTCTCAGGGACGCTGCTGGGGACACGACTAGACGTGACCTGTGACCCTGCCCTGTGACCCTGCCCGCTGAGGGCAGGCGGAGGCCCCCGCCGGGAGACCAGGTCACTCCCCGAGCAGACTCAACACGGGGGGAGAGGGGAGCAGGGCCAGGAAGAGGGGAAGGACCCCGGGGGGTCGGGGGGGCTCAGCACATTCCTCCCCCCGCGTCCCCAGCATCAGGAGGGGTCACTGACGCCCAGCCCCGTGCTGGCCAGAAGGCGGGGTCCCGGAGCCGGGCAGGCTGGGGGCTCCCCCGGCCACGGGCCCCCAAGGCCACACCCAGGGGTCCCCCAGGAGCCACAGGGCTGGTCCCCCCCTTACCTTCTGGCCCGAGACAGACACAGGCGCCTCCCAGCCCTCCGAGGGGACAGCAGCTGCCCAAAGAGACGGGGCGGCCAGGTGCGGGCGGGGGTCGCCGCAAGGGAGAGACGGGGCCGCGGCTCTAGCAAACAACCCTTGCTGTGGCTTTATTGGAGATAAAAACGGCGAGGCCCGTGCCACCTGCCGGCGGCGGGCGGGGCTATGTACAGGAGCAGGGGTCCGGGGGCCGGCGGTCAGTGGCACAGGGCGATGGTCTCCATGTTCAGGAAGCGCACGTGCATCTTGGTCTCGATGTCGATGCCCTGCCAGATCTGGGGGGGACAGTGCTCATGGGGCACCTGGGTCCCGGCCACACCCCCAGCCACGCCCCCCCGACGGAGCCAGGCGGGAGCACCCGCTGCAGAGTCTGTGGGTTTGGGCCCCCGACTCCGACCGCCAGCGCTGCCCCAGTGCCATTGGGCCAGACACACACACACACACTCACTCCCTGGCCAGGTGAGGCCCAGAGGCTGGGGGCTCCCAGGGGCACCCCAGGGCGCCTGAACCTTTGCCACCAGTCTGAGCGTCACTGAGACAACCCCCAACCCCAGGACGGACACGCCGTGCCCACGAGCGCCTCTGAGCAGAGACCCCCAGCCCCCCTCCCCCCACCGAGCCCCCCAGCCCCCCGGGGCCTGCACCCAGCAGAGGGTGGAGGGCGGGCAGGAAGGCGAGGCGTGGGGTAGGGGTGAGGGAGGCGGGGAACTCCTCCCGCTTCCATTTCAGCGGCGGGCACACCCCGAGGTGGCCCTCTGCCCCGTGGGGGGCGACAGGCCTTGTCCAGGCCAGGGGGTGAAGGGCAGAGCCCGCCACACGCCCCTGGGGTGCCCCTGCCCCTCTCCTGGGGCGACCTCCCCGCGTCCCTGCCTCCCCCACACCCACCTTCAGGAAGTCGTCGAAGGTGATCCCCTCGTAGACCTGGTCAGGCTCCTGCGGACAGAGCACGGCAGGTGAGGGCTCCCCCCAGACACCCCCGCGCTCCTCCCCCCAGACACCCCCGCGCTCGGGGCCCCCGAGTTCAGGCTGACGCGCGGACGGCCAGTGAAGGGCTCCATCAGCTACGGCCAAAGACGACGGACATTTCCCCAGCAGCCTACACGCACCACAATTTTTGGGGGGCGGGGGCCACACCCAGCAATGTTCGGGGGTTGCTCTTGGCTCTGTGCTCAGGAATTACTCCTCGTGGTGCTTGGGGACCACACGGGGTGCCAGGGATAGGACCCATGTGCACGGCAAATGCCCTCCCTGCTCCAGCTCCATAAAAACAATATTTCTTTGCTTTTTTGGGTCACACCTGGTGATGCTCAGGGGCTACTCCTGGCTCTGCACTCAGGAATCATCCCTGGCAGTGCTCGGGGGACCCTATGGGATGCTGGGAATCGAACCCGGGTCGGCCATGTGCAAGGCAAACGCCCTCCCCGCTGTGCTATTGCTCCGGCCCCCACGAAACACAATCTCTTAGAGACTAAAGTCTGCACAGCAAGTCAGGGGTTGGTCTGGCTTCATCTCCACCTCCAGGCAGTCTGCTCTGAACCCCAAAGTCCACTGCACCAGGGGCCGACTTTCCTACCCCTCCCCCCGTCACCTCTGCCCCCTTCCCAGTCGCGGCGCCACCCGCCAGCTCACTGCATTGCTGGGTGCTGCCCTGTGGAACCAGATAACGCCCCCAGCCCAGTGGGGAGAGGGCCAGGGAGCCGCCGGCACCGGCCGTGAGTCACTGATAGCGCCCGGGGCCGCCCTGCCAGGCCGTCACTCTGCCACTCGCTCCACTCTCTGCCTCGCCTCGTGCCCCTTGGGGGCAGCGGGTCTGAGTCGAGGGGAGACAGGCCAGGAGGGGACACAGCTCTCAGAGCCCCTCGGCCCAGGGAGCAAACAGCAGTCCCCACGTGCATGCCGGGCGGGCTGGGTCCACCGTTGCCCGCTGCAGTTCCTTCTCACCCCCGGACCCTCCCCGGGCGCCTGGCTGCGGCTTCTCGGGGCCTTGCCCTTGCGCTGTGGGGGCTGGAGCGACAGAACAGCGGGGAGGGCGTGTGCCTTGCACGTGGCCGACCCGGGTTCGATCCCCAGCATCCCATAGGGTCCCCTGAGCACCGCCAGGAGTGATTCCTGAGTGCAGAGCCAGGAGGGACCCCTGCACATTGCCAGGTGTGACCAGAAAGCAAAAAAAAAGAGAAAGAAGTGGAGTTTCTGCACGTGGAAGAACCGCCCTCGTCCTGGGGCGCTCTGCAAGAGGGAAGGGCGCTGACCCCCAAGTACTGCTCCGAGGGGGTCCCGCAAAGCTGCAAGCGCCTCCCTGGAGAAAGCTCCCCGCAAAGCGATGAGGCCCCTCCGGGTCCGACCCCGGGGGTCACTGAAGTGGGGAGCCGGTCGTGGGCTGTGGCAGGCAGGGCGTGCGCCGAGGGCCTGGCAGTATCGAGGGCGCCCCCTCGTGCCCCTGCCGTCTCGGGGGTGCTGGACAGCCTGTGCGGCCACGCTGGTCCTGTGCCCACCCGCAGTGCCCGCTGCCAACCACCCACTCTGCAAATTCTGGAAAACTGCCGCCTGGGGAGCCCGAGGGCCACGTGGAGAAGGACGTGGTGGTCGGGTCAAGCGGGGACCTGGCACACTGCCCGGGGCTGCCCTGTCCCCTCATCTGCCAAGTAAGGTGGTGCCACCAAAGCCAAGAGCCCCCGCTCCGCAGGGGCCTGAGAGGACGGAGGACACAGCAAGTCAGGTGACCACAGCACCCACCCGAGGCCTGGCCAGGCTCTGCCGAAGCCCCAGTTCCCCCGGGACGCAGGACGGCCCCTACAAACAGCCCATCAGCGCCTCCAGTCTCGGCCTGGGGCACCCCACGGCTGCCCAGTCGAGGGGTCAGCGGGGTCTCCTGCCTGCCTGGGCCTGCAGCGCCTGTGCCGAGCCGCCCCTCTCCCGTCTACCCGGCCCCGGGGTCAGCCCCTCCCAGCACCCAGCAGACACATGAACTAAGGGCGGCACATGGCCAGGGCCCCGGGCCGGCCTGCCCGCCCAGCCTGGCTCCGGGGGCGGTAGAGGACACGGCCGGCAGGGCTGGACAGGGGTTGGGGTGCCAGCCCCTGGACGGGACTCACCATCTGGCCCACGCAGACGCTGGCCGCCTCCATCATGGCACCGTCGGCTATGGAGCGCGCAGACTCCTTCTCGATGTGCGGGTTTCCCGACAGCAGCTCCTCCACCACCTGGAGGACGCACACGCGGGTGGGCGTGGCCCCACACGTGGAGGGGCGTAGCAGGGCGGGGTCCTACCAATCACAGTCCGCAGGGGGCGGGAGGGCCGAGGTACAAACCAATGGCTGCCCCCACAGGGTGATGGGAGGCGGGACCTGTATTTGGAGGGGGCGGGGCCCATACCAGTGACAGCCCACAAAGGGGGCAGAAGAGGCGTGGTCCAAACCAACGGCGGCCCCACAGGGTAATTGGGGGCGTGGCCCACATTTGGGGGTGTGGCCCACATTAAGAGGGAAGTGGTGTAGGCGGGGCCCATATCAGTGACACCCCACAAGGAGAAGCATGGTCTAAGCCAATGGTAGCCCCCATAGGGTTTGGGGGCGTGGCCCACAAGGGGCGTGGCTCAGGCAGGGCTACCCCTAACATTGACAGCCACTCTTGAGCAAGGGGCGTGGCCCATACACTTATGGCCCACACTTGGGCCGGGAAGGGTGTGGCGTGGGCGTAGCAGGGGCGTGGCCCGTGCCACTATGGCCCATACTTGGGCAGGGAAGGACGCGACGGGGGCGTGGCGGGGGCGTGGCCAATGCAGTTATGGCCCACACTTGGGCAGGGAAGGGCGTGGCGGAGGCATGGCCAATGCAGTTACAGCCCACACTTGGGCAGGGAAGGGCGTGGCAGGGGCGTGGCCAATGAAGTTGCAGCCCACACTTGGGCAGGGAAGGGCGTGGCGGGGGCGTGGCCAAGGGCCCAGGCCATATTTACATTCCGGTACTCTTCCAGGGTGATGCGCCCGTCGCTGTCCGAGTCGTACATGTGGAACAGAACTGGGGGCGAGAGGGGGGGCTGGGTGAGCCACGGTGCAGGGGCCAGGGGTGGGCTGGGGGGGGCGGGCACCACGCACATCTCAGCTTCTCCTTCCGGCACAGCTCCACCTGCTCCTCGTCCATGCCGGTGTCGATGGGCCGGAAGTAGGACATGATGGTCAGGAAGTCCTCGAAGTTGATCTCGTCGGCCAGGCCAGTGGGCCCCCTGCGCAGGTTCCTGGGGGCAAGGGGCGTGCGGGGCTGGAGGTGAAGGCAGCCGGCCGTGGGGCGCGGCCGGGCCGGACCCTGGTTTCAGGGGGCTGTGAACTCGGTGGAGGGAGTTTTAATTCTCGTGTTTCTTTTTCTTTTTTTTTTTTTTTTTTTGCTTTTTGGGTAACTCCTCCTGACTTTGCACTCAGGAATTACTCCTGGCGGTGCTCAGGGGACCCTATGGGATGCTGGGAATCGAACCCGGGTTGGCCCCATGCAAGGCAAATGCCCTCCCCGCTGTGCTATTGCTCCAGTCCCTCGTGTTTCTGAGCTGAAAACAAACTGGGGGGCCGAGGATGTGCCCCGAAGGGTGGACAGACTGTTCCCAGCAGGTGTGAGGCCCTGAAGTCACTCTGCACCGCCTGGTGAACCCGGATAAAGGGGGGGATGGGAAGAATGACTTCATGGCAGAAGCATGAGATGAAACACAGATCTCAGGAGCCCGGGACAGCTCCTGACATACTAGGCGGAACCCTGGGGCCCCCCACACAACAGGCTACTGTTTGGGGCTCACACAGAACCACAACCAAGTGGGTGCCCCCAAACCATCACAACACAGCAGTGGGGGCAGGTAAGCAACTCTGGAGTTAGGGGCACGCGCTTTGCATGCCGGGACCTGTCTGACCCCTGATCCTGTCCAGCCCCCCTCACGAGGCCCCCGACCCCAGCACAGCAAGACCCCAGCTGTTCCATCCTCGGGCCCGGCACGGGACCATGTGCCTTAGTTGGCCAAGTATTGCTGGGAGTGACCCCCAGGCCCCAAGCGTCACCGGGAGACCCCCCAGGCCCCCAGTTCCAGCTCACGGACACCCAGCCACATCCACTCTTTCCCATCCGGCCTGGGCACGAGCTCCCGGCAGCACGGAGCCTTGTGACAGACAGGTGGGACAGTGCCCCAAGGCCAAACACCGACTCCCCGGCTGGCCGGCTCAGGGAGCGTGGGCCCCAGGTCCCTCTCGGACCCAGGCAACGCCGAGGGCCGCACCTTTCTGGCAGCTCCAGCGGAACAGCCATGCCCCACGCGGGGTCAAAGGGCAAAGCACACAGACCCGTGAAATGCCTGGTGTGCTGGGTGCCACGTGGGCGAGGAGGGAGGGGCACCACACGGGTGTGTGAAGCGGCAGCCCCTTACCGGCTGAGGGACCTGTGGGGAATGATGACCCGGCCTTGGACCCTCTGCAGCTGGGTGGCAGCTGACAGGCTGAGGGCGCCCCGCCTGGCTGGAAAGTACCCGGGAAAACACCGGCCCCCTTCCCCACCCCCCTCCCTCTGGTCAGGGCCCTGGATCCAGCTCTTGCTCTCTCTCCCCTCCCTCCCTCTCCTCCTCCTCTCTCCTCTCTCTCCCTCTCTCCCTTTCTCCTCCCTCTTCCCTCTCTCTCCTCTCTTGCTCTGCTCTCTCATACTTGCTCATTCTCTCTCTTTCTCCTCTCTCTCCCTTCCTCCTCTCTCTCCACTCTCTCTTGCTTGCTCACTCACTCTCTCCCTCCTCTCTCTCCCTTTCTCCTCTCTGTCTCTCTCTCCCTCTCCTTCTCTCCCTCTCTCTTTCTCCTCTGCCTCTGTCTCTCCCTCTCCCTCTCTCCCTCTCTCTCGTTCCCTCCACACCTTAGGGGAACCCCAAACGGGGACAGGGCAAACAGTGCGTGGCCTGGGCTAGCCCCACCTCCCCTGAAACCCTTGGCCCAGGAGAGTCTCCCCCATGGCACGACTGAGCCACCCCGGGGTCCCGGCTGTCGGGTCCAAACAGTCCTAAAAATAGCCCCGGGCTTATCGGCGTCCCCCGGGCACAGCCTCACACATCCGGCCTGGTGGCGACAGTGGCCGCAGGGAGATGAAGATTAGCTGGAACAGTGGGGCCCGGCCCAGGGAGGCAGGCCTGTGTCCAGCTCGGGAAGGCCCGAGACTGGCTGCTCCACAGTGTCCTTTGAGGTCCCCAGTGGCCAGTACGGGGGTCCCTAGGTACTGAGGGGGGTGGGAAGAGGAGCGCCAGGGAGTTTGCGGGTGGGAGCTCAGCTTCCAGCCCCATCACCAAGGCTCCCCCCGGTGCAGCCATATGGCCCCCAAACACAATATAGCAACACCGGGACAGTCGTCCTGGCCTGCAGCCAGCCCACCTGCCTCCACCCGCACTCCCAGCATGGGGGCAGTCACCCTGCTCGGACCTTCTTTCAGCCCCTCCTGGGGCAGCCCCGCCCACCGTGTCCCAGGTCGGGGTGGCCTGTCCGTCCCGCAGAACCAGAGCGAAGGCCCCAGGGCCCCCCTCACGCCTGCCTGTCTCTGCGGCAGCCCCGGGTCCAGCTGGGCCACCGGGCAGGCCACTGGCCCTGGCGTGTGTCCACCCTCGCTCGGCAGCAGCCAAGAGACATCAAGAGAGACATCCCATCTGCTCCCGGGAGCGGGGGTGGGGGGGGTTGACTCCCACACTGGACACTCGGGGGCCGCGGCCCAGACCTGGGTCTCGGTACTGAAAGGTTCACCAAGGCCCGGCCCCGGTGCCTCAGTTTCCCTCTCTATAAGCCCTGGCAATAAAGAGAAATAAGCTCGGGGCTGGAATGATAGCCCAGCGGGGAGGGCGTTTGCCTTGCACGCAGCCAACCCGGGTTCGATTCCCACCATCCCATATGCTCCCCTGAGCACTGCCAGGAGTAATTCCTGAGTGCATGAGCCAGGAGTGACCCCTGTGCATTGCCGGGTGTGACCCAAAAAGCAAAAAAAAAAAAGAGAGAGAGAAATAAGCTCAAGATCAGCCCCACCCCACCCCACCCCCCTGCTCGGGCCTGAGCTGGCCTGGAGCCCCTGAACTGCACCCGGGTCCCTGCACCCCTGCCCCTCCCCCCGCCTCCCCCCAACTCCACCAAAGGGTATTGGGGGGAGGAGGTCAAAGCCAGCAGTGGTCAGGGATAGTGCTGGACTCTGTGCTCAGGAGTAATGCCTGATGTGGGGGAGGGTGGGAATGTGGGGTGGGCGTGTCGGCCAGTGCGAGGGAAGGGGCCCCACCCCTGCACCGTCTCTTCAGCCCCCCCAAGCAGCTGCCAGGCTGATGGGTCATGTGCCGTCACTGGGGAAGGGGAGAGTGGGGGGGGAGGCGCCCAGCAGCCCAGCCCGGACACGCCCCCCCTAAGGGGCTGTGCAGGCCGCAAGGGGGACTGTCTGGGGAAGAAGCGCCCCACCTGTTGTCGAAGAAGGCGCGGACGATCTTGGTGCGGATGGGGTTCAGCTCCAGGTCGGGGATGCTGTTGAAGTGCTCCTTGCTGGGTTTCGTTCCAAGCACCAGGAAGGGGAGAGCGAGAAGGCAGTGGTCACCCTCGAGGACAGACTGAGGCTGGGGGGGCGGGGAGGACACCCAGCCACCCCCTCCCCTCCCCTCCCCTCCTCCCAGGGGGACGAGTGGAGACGCCTGTATAAAGACGGCACCCGGCGGGCGCCTGAAAACGCAGCCACGAGGCGTGCACCCCCTTCGCAGGGGTCAGTGGTGAGAGGGGGGCATGAGCGGAGCCCACAGACGGGACTCACCGGCCGCCCCACACCAAGCGTTTTCTCTGAGTTTTGCTCGTTTGCTTGGGGGCCACCAACAGGGCCTCCAGCCCGGTGCTCAGGGGCACCCTGTGTCCCCCGGGTGTCAGGGGCAGCCCCCACTGTGCGCATAGAGCCTGACGTCCCTTCCCCGTCAGCAGGCACTGCCCCCCATTCAAGGAGGGGTAAGTCAAGGCAGAGAGGGAGAAGCACCCGGGAAGGACGCGGAGGATTGGCCGGGGACCCGCGGGTGCTGTTCCTGACACGCGGGCACCGTCAGCTCACACGGCGGGGGGCTGGGCTGGGGGACAGAGGCGGGGACGCTGGAAGCCCCATAAATCTCCTCCATCAAGTCTGGCTTCACCCAGCGTCTCCCTCGGCTGCTGCCGCTGACCCCTGCCCCCGCCCCAGGGGCCCACGGCTGGTCAGACCGGCTGGGTGGGAGGCGCCTCTGCCAGGCCTGGGGACAGGGACAGGCCACCACCACTCCTGAGCTGGAGCCGGCCGGGGGCGGGGGCGGGAGGGGGCGGGGCCTTGGGACAACCCCTTCCCCCCCCAGCTCTGGTCCCCCTGTCCCAGGCAGGACAAGGCACGTCACCGGCCCACACCCGCGGGGGGTGGTGCCAGGATCGGGAGAGGGGGCGTGACAGAGCCCAGTCCCACTTCCGGTCAGAGGGAGGGGTGGGGCGGGAGGGGGGGGAAACAGGTGAAGAAGCCCCAAGGTGGGGGGGGTCCTCCCGGGGGCCCTCCAGGGCCCTGTGGCTCGTGCCCTCTGCGGGTTTGGAGCCTGTGGGCCTGAGACGAGGGTGGAAGCAGCCCCCGAGTCTCGGCTGGCCCGGGACAGTGAGCACTGTCAGACCACCGGGGGCGGTGGGGCCCAGGGCAGCCCGGGGGCCACCAGCACTGCAGGGCACAGGCCAGGGGAGGCCTCGCGGCAAAGGTGACAGAGACGGGGGAGGGGGCTGCACCCCCAGGGACACTGGACCCCGGGACCACCTGCTCTGCCTCATCCCGGGGGGGCGGGACACGTTCCTGGCATCGAGGCCAGCATGGCACCCAGCACCCTCCGCTCCACAGGGCGCCCAGCCGCCCCCCACCCGCCCCCGCAAAGGACCCTCTGGAAACCTGCTTGGGGAAGAGAGTTCTGGAGGGCTCCGAGCGGTGCCGGCCGAGAGGCCTCACTGAAACTTCTGGTTTTGGTTTTTTCTTTCGGGCCACGTCCACGCACCGCACCCCCCCTCCCGCCTCCCCTGCTCTCGCCCGCCCTCCGTGAACGCGCCCACTCTGCCAGCCTGTGGCCCGCCCACCAGCGGCTCCCTCCCACCTGCCGAGCCTCACGGTCAGGATGGATGGAGCCCAGGGCTGGGGGAGGGACGGGCCGGTTCCTGCCAGGAACAGGGGCTGGAGGGGCCGTCACGACCCTGGGCTGTTGCAGGGGGCGGGGGGGGAGGTACGGGGGGCCGGGTGGACTCTCAGAGCACCAGCTAGTGACCACAGGCATGGCCTGAGGGTCCCGGGGGGCCCTGGGGTGCTGGGTTAGGGGCTGCCCCGGGGGCCTCTGCATTCCCGGGGCAGGGGCTGCAGAGACCCCCACAGAGCTGCAAGGGGGCTGAGGGCTACCCCGTCGGGACCCCGGGTGCTCGGGGAAGCCACAGCTGCCCCCACTCACCCTCCCCTGCCTCCCTGGAGCCCCCCCGCCTCGACAGCAGCAGGAAGGGGGTCAGCCCACGGCACGGGTCTCCCTGCCTCCACACTAAGAGACCCCACACAACGAGGGGTGCAGAGTCCCACACAGCCCAGCGAGACGGAGAGGCCAGACTCTCGTCTGGGTGCTCGGGCTGAGGTGCTCCTGCACCCGGGAACCCCCTGGCACCTCCCACTCCCCCCGCAGCTCTGGAACGGAAAATTTTCGCATTCCCACTGGGACAGTAGCAGCCGGCGGGACTCGGACATGTGACCCCCTCGGAGCCAATGAGAAGCCAGGTGGCTTCTCGCTGCCTCTGCCCCGTCCTTCCTTCTGGGGGGCGAAGGGATGGGATTAAAGGGGTCCGTCCCTGGCCACCTGGGATCCTGCCCTGGATGCCACAGGTTTGAGAGCCGAGGGGGTAGCGCTGAGCTCTGGAAACGATGCAACACGAGCTCCGTGAGCCCCCGTCTGGGCCCGCAAGACGGGCGGCTCGATTACAGGCCAGTTTCCACAGAGGTTCCCACGTCACGGAGTGAAACGTAAAACCGTTTCCTAGGAAGGAGCCTCTCTCGGGGCGGTCGAAAGCCCCAGCCCGTCTCGGGGAGACCCCGGGCGAGGGGCGCGGCTGGTCGTGGATTTGCTGGAGTCCCTCGCCAACCTTGCTCACCACCTCTGCGGTGACGGACCCCCGACGTGACCCTCTGCCCGCCCGGCTCTGAACCACGCAGCCCCCGTGGAAGAGCGAGGACCACGGGACATGGTGCCCCAGAAACAGTCGCGGGAAGACTGTGTCCCACAGGGTCGGGCCTGGGGCAGAGCCCCTTGGAGGAGGGGATGGCAGGGCACCACACAGACCCCTCTTTGGTGCCCGGTACTGGCCGCAAAGCCGGCATCTGGCAGCCCCCCGCCCCCTGTCTGGACACAGTCCCACTGGAGGCAGTTAGGGGGTGTCCAGAGGGCCAGAGGGGCTGGCTGAGAGCCCTGCACCCCCTTCCGCGACCCGTCCCTGATCCCCCAGAGCGCGAGAGAGAAAGCAAGGCCAGCGGCAGGGCCGGTGACGGAGGGCGCGGGCCTGGGGGTCTCCCGTCCCAGACCCAGCTCTTACCGGATGGTCGGCTGGTCGCCGCTCAGCTGCTTGAACCGCCGGTGCAGCTGCTCAATCTGGTCAGAGGAGACTGAGGAAGAGGAGGAGGAAGACAAGTGAGGGGTCAGGGCGTTATTCCTGCCGCCCCGGGCCGGGGGTGCCGGAGCCCCTCCCGCCTCCTCCCTCCCAGCCCCACTCTCCTCTCTCCCCGGTTCCATGGCCAAGCGCGGGTCTGCCTTTGCAGCCCGTGGCACTTAGCACCCCCGTTCCTGGCAGCAGTTCCCACCCCTGGCGCCCCAACACACCACACACACACACACACACACACACACACACACACACACACACTCCCTCTCACATCCCCAAAGATGGAGACGGGGGCTCTGCTTCCCCGAGAAAGGAGCTTTGTTGGGGCTGGAGCGATAGCACAGCGGGTAGGGCGTTTGCCTTGCACGCGGTCAACCCAGGTTCGATTCCCAGCATCCCACATGGTCCCCTGAGCACCGCCAGGGGTAATTCCTGAGTGCAGAGCCAGGAGTAACCCCTGTGCATTGCCGGGTGTGACCCAAAAAAACAAAAAAAATGAAAGGAAGGAAGGAAGGAAGGAAGGAAGGAAGGAAGGAAGGAAGGAAGGAAGGAAGGAAGGAAGGAAGGAAGGAAGAAAGGAAGGAAGGAAGGGAGGGAGGGAGGAAGAGATGAGGTCTGTCTACCCCAGTGCAGAGACCTCTCCGGAACAGCTCCACGGCCTTCCTCACTCACTCTGCCTCTAATCGAGGCCACCCCGTGGCTCCTCACTGGAAACCCAGTGACCACAGCAGGACTCGCACCAGCACACGAGCCCTGGCTTGGGGGTGACGGTTCCAGGGGGCGTCACACGGATCAGAGGGAACTTTCCAGACCCGTGGTGAGGTGGGGCCTGACCCTCTCCCCTACTCGCCTCGCCGGCTCCTGGCCCCTTCCTCCTTTCCTCCTCAGTGTGGTCACGGAGCAGAGCATGTGGCCAGCTGGGGCAAGCCCCGGGTTCATATTTTGCTTTGCTTTTCAGGCCCCATGGGCAGTGCTCAGGGCTGACGCCCCGGCCTCTGTGCTTAGGGGTCACTCCTGGGGGCCAAGGAGGGGGTCTCGGAGACCATCTGCAGCGCCAGGGGTGGAACCCGGGGAGACCGTGTGCAAGGTAAGCACCTTCCCCGCTGTTCCATCGCTCCAGCCTCAAGGCCCTGGGCCCGATCCCGAGTCTCATATGGCCCCCCAAGAATCAGCACACGTGACCCCCCATGACCAAAATCACCCCACCACCTTGCTACGAGACAGCAAAACCCCATGTTGGGGGAAATGCATAAATATGAAATATATATATATATATAAAACAGGTGGACAAGAAAGAAAACCTAAAGTTATTTCCCCAAATAAGAATAGTCACAAGGGGGCTGGAGTGATAGCCCAGCGGGGAGGGCGTTTGCCTTGCACGCAGCCAACCCAGGTTCGATTCCCAGCATCCCATATGGTCCTCTGAGCACCGCCAGGAGTCATTCCTGAGTGCAGAGCCAGGAGTAACCCCTGTGCATCGCCGGGTGTGACCCAAAAAGCAAAAAAAAAAGAATAGTCACAAGTTCTCAGGGCTGGATTTGGAGACTCCTACTGTCCCCACGTTGTGAGTGTCTGAAGCACACGGGTGGGGGGGAGAGCTGGGGGGGTGGTCAGGAGCCTGGGCAGAGGGGTGCAGAGAGGGGTAGGCACTTGGCTTGCTGTGGCCCTCTCAGGTTTGCTCCTCAGAGGGTCCCCAAGCCCCCTCAGGGGAAGGGAGCCAGGATTCATTCCTGAGCACCGTGGGGGCTGGCAGAACACGGCTGAGCACTGCAGCCCCACCCCCCCTCACACACACACACACACACACACACACACACACACACGATTCTCGCCCGAGCCTCGAGGGAGCCACGCCCCCTTTTGCAGAGAGCTTCCTGGGGCCACTGGACGTGAAAGTGGAGCCCAGGACAGGACTCATTTTGTCCGGAGCAACAGGCAAGGGGGGTTTCTGCGTGCTCGGGTGACGCCCCAGGACAGGAAGCCCCCGAGGCCCTGACTGGGCTTTGTCTTTGGACGACCCACACCCCTCCCCTCTGAGTGACCGCAGGCAGCACCCCAGGCCAAGGTGCGAATTAAAAACGCAACGAGGCTCAGTGGCACCTGGACGGCAGACAGGAGACCCCGGGCCCGGCCCCGAAGGAGAAGAACTCTGTCACCCGCTCAAAGTCCTGATCAGACAGTCACCCGGGCAGTGCCCCTCCTTGAACCCTCCTGACCCCGGCTACAGGAGTGCCCGGGGTCCCCGTCCACCACACAGATCCGGGCCCAGTGGAGAGGGGTCACGTGAACAGCTCCCAAGACTCACAAAGCCTCACTTGGCTTTCTTGTGACACTGGCCCCCCATCCACAGCAGGCCTCAGGCCACCGTGCCCCGCGCTCTGCCCCACTGCCCTCTTGAGGACCCGCCCAGCTGAGGCTGGTCTTACCCCCATTCTAGACATGGCAACATCGAGGCCGGCCCACGGTCACACAGACAAAAAGGGGTTTGCAAGCTTGTGGACTGAAGTCAGCCGGAAGAAGAAAGACAAGTACGGGGTGACCTGACGTAGCTGTGGTCTGCAGGATATGGATGAGGACAGGTGACGTCCTCATCCCTCAGCCCTAAAGGGGGCATGCCTGTGTCACCCCCGACCCCAGAGCTTAGGGAGAAGGACGGAGCAGGGAGACACAGTGGAGGGACCTTTACACTGGTGGTGGGACTGGGGTTGAAACATTCCACGTCTAAAACTCAATTATCAACCTTGTAAGTCACGGCTCTTTAATTAAATGAAAAATTATTTTTTAAAGATGTAAGGGGTCGGGCTGGAGCGATAGCACAGCAGGGAGGGCGTTTGCCTTGCACACGGCCGACCCGGCTTCGATTCCCAGCATCCCATATGGTTCCCCGAGCACCGCCAGGAGTAATCAGGAGTAATTCCTGAGTGAATGAGCCAGGAGTAACCCCTGAGCATCGCTGGGTGTGACCCAAAAAACAAACAAACAAACAAAAAAAGTAAGGGGTTTGCAAGCTATACAATGCAATGACCAGTTTCCTCGTAAAGGGTTTCCAGCTAGGTGCTTTCAAATCACATGTGCACATGTGTACACATGCACACACGCAACACATATGCATACATGTATACTCATGCATATGCATACATGCATGCATACACACGCATACGGGCCCACACATGCACGCTCTCATGAGCCTGCCCCCAGCCCCTGTCTTGCCCCGCTGAAGACGGGATTAGCAAGACAGACTCCAACCTCTGGTCCCCAATCCCCGTGGGCTGAGAGCTCAGCCCAGCCCCTGCACTGGCACCTCTAGACCCCCCCCGTGGACCACTCCAGGCCCCTCTGAGGCCCCGCCCAGGAGCTCCTGTTCCAGCTCTGCTGTTCGGGAGCCACTGTGAGGTCACAGGGACGGGGCAGGCTGCAGGTCCACAGCCTCCCCCTTGTTTTCTCGGTCTCAGATTTCCCACCTGAAGGACAGGCACCCCCTCCTCCAGCGGGGCCTGGGGCCTTGTCACAACTGGGCGGCCACCCGCCACGACGTCTGCCGTGCCCTCAGCACTGGTGCGCATGCCAGGGCTGGAATGTGCGGGGACACACCCACTGCCCACAACTCCGTGTCAACAGCCATTTGTTAAGCCAGGGATCACGCCAGGCCCTCACACGGCCCTGAGCAGCACCCGGCCACACCCCGGCCCCCAGGGCTCCGGTTCCTGTCCTCTCTGGGGCCAGCCTGGCCGCGCGGAGGGCGGGGTCACTCCTGCTCTGAGCGGCCAGCCGGGGGCCGGGGCCCTTCCCTGGGTGCTCAGGGGCCCTCTGCACACAAAGCATGCGCTGCCTCTGACACGCACCGTCTCCGTTCTACATCGACGATAGGACCAAACAGTATTCTAGACTGGCGGGGTTTAAAATGTCACCAGAGGGACTGGAGCGATAGCACAGCGGGGAGGCCTTGCATGCAGCCGACCCGGGTTCGAATCCCAGCATCCCATATGGTCCCCTGAGCACCACCAGGAGTAATTCCTGAGTGCATGAGCCAGGAGTAACCCCTGTGCATTGCCAGGTGTGACCCAAAAAGCAAAATAAATAAATAATAAAACGTCGCCAGAGTCAGTTCCCTGGGGGCCAGGGAGTACAGTGGGTAGGATGTCCGCCACGCCCACCCGACCCGCCTCGTCTTCTGGCACCACACAGGGCCCCTGGAGCACGGGGCCACTCCTGAGCAGAGAACCAGGACTAAAGACAAACAAGCAAGCAAACACCCGAGCATGCTCAGTCCTAACTACCCGGCGCATCCCCTAGACAGAAAGCTCCAGGCCTGGAAACCGCAGCGCGCGCCCGGGCAGAGACTGTGGCCGGGGAGGGCGCGGGGGTGGCCCAGGTGCTCGCCTGGCATGTCCCAGACCAGGTGTGGCCCCGGGACACGGGGCCTTGGTGGCCCCGGCTGGACAGGGTTAAGTGACCGTTAGCCCCCACACTGGAAGGCTGAGAGTCGATGAAGTAGCCCTTGACCTCCGGAGCACTGCTGGGGCGGGACCCTGGTTAGAGAGAGAGAGAGAGAGAGAAAGAGAGAGAGAGAGCGAGCGTGAGTGGGTGTGGGTGACTGTGTGGCTGTGTGACTGCGTGAGTGTGTGTGACTGTGAAGTGTGTGTAATTGTGAGATGTGTGTGACCGTGTGAGTGTGACTCTGTGTGTCAAGTGTGTGTGACTGTGTGTGTGAAATGTGTGTGACTGTGAGATGTGTATAACCGAGTGTGATTTTGTGAGTGTGTGACAAATATGTGTGTATGACTGTGAGTGTGTGTGAAGTGTGATTGTGGAGTGTGTGTGTGTGACAGGGAGTGTGAGATGTGTGACTGAGTGTGTGAATGTGAAGTGTGAGTGTATGCGGGTGTGTATGAGTGTGTGTGTGTATGTGAGTGTGTGTGTGAGAATGAGTGTGTGACTGTGTGAGTGACTGTGTGAGTGTGAGCATGTGTGACTGTGAGTGTGAGTGTGTGTGAGACTGTGTATATGTGAATGTGACTGTGTGTGTGACTGTGAGTGTGAGTGACTGTGTGAGTGTGTGCATGTGTGACTGTGAGTGTGTGAGTGTGTGTGAGACTGTCTGTGCGTGTGACTCTGTATGTGTGTGTGTGAGAATGAGTGTGACTGTGTGAGTGTGAGTGACTGTGTGAGTGTGAGCATGTGTGACTGTGACTGTGAGTGTGTGTGAGACTGTGTATATGTGAATGTGTGACTGTGTGTGTGACTGTGAGTGTGAGTGACTGTGTAAGTGTGTGCATGTGTGAATGTGAATGTGTGTGGGAGACTGTGCATGTGACTGTGTGTGTGTATGTGTGCGTGTGAGCGTGTGTGTGGTGCCAGGACTAACCCAGGCCCTGCATGTGAGCCGTGTGATGAGCTGCCCCACCCCCTGTGTCTGTGCATTATCTGGAACCCGGGGAAGTGCTCCCGGCGTCCCTGACCCGGGCACCCAACAGGCTCGGGAGCGCCTGGACCGGGAGCTGGCCTGGGGGCGCCTGCGTGCGCGGGGACGAGGAGGGCCTGTTTGCAAGGGGGCGACCCCCCCCCACTGAGGCCGGCGGGAGGAGCTGGAGGCCCACGCTGAGGCCTTGCTGGCGATGACGAAAGCTTCAACACCGGATGCTGTGGCGGGGGACGAGCCACAGCTCGGGGACACCAGACTGTTCCCGTCCCCGTTCCCCTTCGCACACACAGCCTGGCCGGCCCCTCGAGCAGCCCCGGGGGGCAGACCCCCAAGTGCCCACCCTGGCGGGGGCAGGGGAAACCCCGACCCTGGCCTCGGTGTGGGGGTGGCTCGCTGGTAACAGACGCGTGGGGCCCTCTCGGGACGTGACCCCGCGGAGGACAGCCTGACCGAGTGGCAGGACGCCACCATAAAAGGGAAGGAGCCGGGCCGGGCCACGGGGCACCCGCCGGGTGCTGCTGACAGAAGCCAGGCACGGAGACTGTCTGCGGCAGCCGTCAGAGCTGTGTGGGCAGAGCGGGGGCCGGGGGGGGGGTGCCTGCGGGCGGGCAGGCCTGGGGTCTCCCCAGGGTCCTGGCCTCACCCCTCCACCTGGGGGGCCGGCATGCACCCCTGCTTAGCTCGGCCAGGGGCCACCAGGGAGGCAGAGTCACGTAGACCTCAGAGACAAGGACGGGGCTCACGAAGGAGGTGGGGGGGCGGGAGGAAACGGGGGCAGGGGGACAGAGAAACAGGCCTCGGATGCCCCCAAGGTCCCCTGAGGAAGCCAGCCCACCCCCTCACCCCCCCACCCTGGCCAGCAACCATAGCTGTTTCCCGGAGCCTGAGTCTGACCGCAGGGGTGCAGGGGCACTGTCTGCTCCCCCCAGAGCCCGGGGGTGGGTGCCTCGATGGGCCCCCCCGGTGCCTCCGTGACCCTGTCCTTCTTGAGGAGCAGCTGGGACGGAGGGGGCAGGAGTGAGCGGAATAGGGAAGTGCACGGAAGGGCCTGGACTTCCCCCAGGGAGTGGGCAGGGGCGGGGCTGGGGGGTGCCCCCTCTCTCCAGACACCCCCCCTCGGCCCCCAAACCCTCCTGCAGACCAGGATCCAGCCCGACAGCGGCCCGAGTTCCCAGGCACTGAGGAAAGCCCCCCGGGGCAGAAAGCAGCTGCTTGGGACGCCCCGTGTCCCACGTAGGACACCCACGGCACTGGGCCCCGGGGGCTGCTCCCCTGCCCCCTCCCCGGCCGCTCTCTGCCCCTCTCCGAGCACTGTCTGAACCCTCTTCTCCCTCCACGGGTGTTCCCTGGGTTGGCAGAGCTGGTGCAGGCTGAACCCCGCCGTGCCACCTCCGGGTATAGAATCGACAAGGGCCCTCACCCCACGGGGACCTGCCAGCTCACACTGTCCGGCCCGAGGCTGCTGCCCTGCCTGGACAGACCCACACACACTCCGGGCAGACACCAGCAACCACTGAAGTCCCCCGACACCCCCCGGGCAGATGGGTGCCGGCTGCCGAGGGCTGTGGGCGGGCAGGGGCCGAAGCCATAGGGCGGCGGGGAGGGCGCTGGCCTGGCACAGGGCGGGCCTGGCTTCAGCCTGTCACTCCGTCCTGGCCCCGGGCACGGCCAGGAGTGACCCCTCGGTGCAGAGCCAGGAGGGAGCCCTGAGCACCCCCAGGCGTGCCCCCCAAAAAGACTCATGGCTGCGGGGCTTAGGGCTTCTTTAGGGGTGAGGGGGCACCGGAGCGGGCAGCACCCAGCCAGCCGCCCACCTTCCAAGTGGGTCACCCCCAAACGCTCACACCCCCGTGAATGTTCTCAGTGTCACTGCACCGTCTGCCGTGGGCATGCTTTTAAAGGCGCCGAGTGGGTGGGTGGGGGTCACACCTGGCTCTGCTCAAGGTCCCGTATGTGGTGCCGGGGATCGAACCCAGGTCCTCCGCGTGCAAGGCAAGCACCCTCCCCGCCGTGCTGTCACTCGGGCCCCTGGACTGTCCGTCTCAACATGCTTCCGCCCTTGGCACCAGGTGAACGCCGCCCTCGCTGGAAAGGAAGTCCCGCCTACCCGCCCACCGGGCACGGCCCGGCCCCGGGCATGAGGAGACGGGGCGCTGTGTTGCGTGGGCCCAGGATGTCCCCGGAGCTGCAAGGATCCCGGGGTACCTCCGGCTCCCCAGCTGGCTTCGGGATGATGTGAAAGGAGCGGCGTCTCGGGGCCGCCTGGGGCTGCAGCCAAAGCAATGACTAATCCTGCAGGGGGGGCGGGCATCCGCCCTCACGGCCGCCTCCTGCCCATCTCCGGCCTGTCCTGGGGAGGCGGGCCCACCACGCGCAGGGCGCAGACCCCTCGGGCGGCCTGGGTTCTGAAGCACGTCCCTGGTGCCCCTGCGTGCGCCGGGCTCCGGGGAGGAGGTGCCCCGCCCTGCTCTAGCTCCCCGGGCACCACGCTGGATTGACGGCTGGCGCTTCGCCTACACCTTCCCACCCCCTCCTCGCAGACAGCAGCGACCCGGGCCCGCGTGGGCGGTGCCGAGGGCTTCCTGGGCCAGGCCGGGACCTGGCTGGGCTCTCGGCACGCACCGCTTTCCCGGGGCTGTTCTGGGCACAGGCGGAGCCCGCCAGCTCGCCGCACTGGGGGGGGGGGAGCCGGGAACGGACTTTTGGGAAAATATCCTCCTCCCACGGGCAAGATGACAGGCTGGAAAGCTGCCGGGGGGCGGCGGGGGGTGGCGAGCTCTCAAGGCACAAGTGTTTGCTTGTCTCCTGGCAGCCCCGGCTGCTGCCAGCACCCCCCCCCCCCCGCCCTTCACAGCCGTCACAGAACTGCCACGTGCCGGCATTCACTCGGGAAGTGCCTCGCACGTGTCGTCTGACTTCGTGCCCACCCCGGTGTCTCCCTTAGAGGGGGGATCTAAAGGGACCCTCTGCCGTGCCAGGGATGGAACCGGGGTCAGCTGAGGGCGAGGCGAACGCCTTCCCCCCTGCCCGCGCCCACCCTGACGAGGGTCCTCACGCCCAGGCCAGGGAGGGAACAGGAGGTGGTAGGCGCTGGCCGGCCGGGGTGTGACGGGGCTCTGAGTGGCCATCTTCCGGGCTGACCACGCCGAGGGGCAGCGGCAGGGGCCCGGGGGGCTGGCGGCTTACACAGTGCGAGATGACAGCCGTGCCCATCTCCGTGCCGTGCGGGGCTGTGAATCAGGAGCGCGGAGGAGAGTGGGCGGGCGGCAGCGCGGGGGACGGATCCAGAGCTCCCGGGTTCAGATCCAGATTTAGGCTGAGGCCGGTGAGCAGAGCCGGGTACAGGGGAGGGGCGGGGCGGGGAGGGTGGGGGGAGGGGGAAAGGGTGCCTCCCGAGAGCTGGGGCAAAGCAGAAACTTCTGGGTCCCGCAGCACCCGGGACGCCAATCCTGAGGAAGCCCAGGGCGTGGCTGGGATGCCCAGGTACAGGGCAGGGGCGCGGGCCCCTGCCTGCCACCCAGGGGTGCCAACGCCTGGCGTGTCAGCTGTACAGGGTCTCCTCCGGTTGCGCACCCTGGGCCAGAGGCAGGGCGCAGGCTCTGCGGGCAGGACCTGCGGGTCCGAGCCCTGGGCGCTGCCAAGCTCCCCGCCATGCCACACCCCACCCCGGCAGGAGCAGCACCTCGGGGCGTGGCCCCCAAAGGAAATTAAAGTACATAAAACACCGGAACGTGAAAAACAGCTTCTCTGACGTGAGCTGGCCGGGACCGACGAGGACGCGGAGTGGGCAGGCGCGGGCGGGAGGGTCAGCGTCCAGCAGGCCCCACAGGCGGGCGTGGAGCCCGGGGCGGGCGGGGGGGTGGGTGGGGGTGGGGTGGTGCACCCCGCCCCGAAACCGGTGCCCTCTCGCCTCCGGGGGGCCGTGCCCAGACGGAAGACCCACTTCTGACAGCTGGCTCGGCCCCAGAGGTCACCCCGCAGGACCACAAAGGGCCTTTTGTCCCCGCGCCGAGGGCGGCTGTGGCCACCTCCAGCGGAAATCACGGGCGCGACCTTCTGGCTTCATGAATTAGTAACGAGGCGGGGCCCCCGCGCCCGCGGTGCCCGCGGTGCCCGCTGCTGCTCGGCTCACCTTGCCGGCGCCCCGCGCTCTCCGGCGTGACAGACGCAGGCAGGGGCAGCGCTGAGCCCCCTCGGCCGAGGGTCCCTGTGACCCGGCCAGAGGGCACGGCGGAGAGGGGATTAGCGTCCACCCAGACAGGACCCTGCGGGGGCGGGCGGCAGCAGGAGGGAAGGGCCAGGCGGCTCGCCGAGCACTGGCCTCGGAGAGAGCAGAAGTTCTCCTGCTTCTGATGTGAAGCGCCCCCCCCCCCCGCCGTGAGACCCCCTGGGGCCAGCCCCAACCCACGGCTCCCTCCCAGCCACGCCCACGCCCCCCTCACTGCCCGCCCACCTCGGAGTGTGCCTCCTGCTCCCGCCCTGTAGCCCATGATTCCAGACCTTTCTATCCTACCAGCAGTGGGGCCCAAGCCAGCAAGCCAGTGCGCGGGGCCCCTTCTCCCCAGCGACGGGGAATAGAACCTCATGTGCCCGGGTCAGCCTTGCAGACGCCAGGGGCCACGGGTCCTGTGGCACGTGGGAGAGGGGTCGCCGCCCCCCCCCCTGCACCCCAGGGGCCCCTTCAAGGCCTGGTTTGAACTCGAGTTCCACACGCGGCATCAAAGTGACCGCATAGGTGAGGTGACCGAGACGCAAGTTTCCCCCCCTGGGTGGCACGAAGCGATCACTGGGGCCTCAGAAGTGGGTGCCCGGCACACACGGGGACCCCGGAGGGGCCACAGACCACCCGCCCAGCCACCACTGCGGCACCCGCAGCCACTGGACGTGACCCAGCTTCCAGCAGGCCGAGCAGTTCACGAGCCCCCAGCCCCTCAGAAGCTTCCAGAACCAGCCCCACCCGAAGCCTCCTGGAGGGGGGGGCTCTGAGTGCCCCCAGCTGCCCAGGCGGGAAGGTGCCGGGGCCCAGGATACACCTTCCCCCTCTGCGCGAGAGTCTGCTGTTTCCATGTGTGGGTCGACACACGATGGGTCTCTCTGCCTTCCTCCTCACAGACCTGAGGAGACTCCACACACACACACACACACACACACACACACACACACACACACACACAGATGTACACTCATACAGATACACTCAAATATATACTCTCACATACACACAGATATACACTCACAGATACAGATATACACACACTCACACACAGAGACACACTCAGAGGGACACACACAGACACAGATGTACACATACTCACACACACACTCAATAGACACAGACATACACACATACAATCAACTCACACATAGACACATATACACATATACACTCACACAGAGACAGGTATACACACTCACACACTCACAGTGACACATGCGGACACACACACAGAAACACTCAGACAGAGACACACAGACACACACAGAGACACACAGATACACACACACGGAGATACACATTCAGAGAGACACAGATACAGATATACACACATACACTCACACACAGACACACTCACAGAGACACTCACACAGACATTCACACACAAATATATACTCATAGACACACTCACACTCCCAAATGCAGACACACACAGATACACAGAGACACAGACACACTCACAGACACATATTTACACAGATCTATACACCCACACACACACTCACACACAGATACACACTCATACATACTTTTGCACATGCACTTATACACTCAGATACACACTCACAGACCAGTCATACTCACAGACACACACAGATATATGCTCACACTCAGACACACACACTCAGAGACACTCAAACACAGAGACACACACAGAAAGTTCTGCAGCAGAAAAGATGGGGCAGGGGTGGAAGGGAGGAGAGTAGACGGGACCCCAGGTCTCCCCCAGCTCTGCAGAAGGGGGACCCCAGGCCTCGCCCGGCTCTGAGAAGGGAGCAGGCCCAGCCGTGATGCGGCTGACAGACGGCCCAGCCCGGAGAGTGGCGGGCCAGCCCCCCGGGAACTGAGTGGCCCCCAGCCCACTGGAGCCCCAGTACTGAGGCTGAGAGGGGCCAACTCCACCTCCCAGGAGCCGGGGACCGGAGCCCCGGTGCCCTCTACCCAGGACAGGAGGTGCCCAGAGCCCATGGGGAGCCCTGAGGAAGGCCGCGGGGTTCTGGCGGAGGCCGGCCGGGCCCCGGGAACAGCAGCTCTTCCCCTAGCGAGGTCTGAACCCGCAATCTGGAGCTTGTTTTTCCTCCTCCTTCCTTCTGGCAGCTTCTCGAGTGCCTGCACCCCCCGGGGGAGTGATCCGGAGCCTGAGGAGAAGCTGCGTCCACCCTCCCAGAATCCCGCGCGGGGACTTCCTCCCCCGCCCTGGCCAGGAAGCGTAGAGGGCACCTCGGGGTGCCTGTGTGTGTGTGTGGGGGGGGTGCTGGCTCCCTTCCCGCCCGGAGGGGAACAGGCCCACGCAGACTGTCCCGCTGCCAGAAACTGGCCGGGGGGGGGGGGGGGGCTGAGACCTGGTCTCCGTGCCAGGGCGGGGGCGAGGTCAGCCTGGCCCGGGCGGGGGTGGGCTGAAGCCACCTGGCATGGTCAGCCTCGCTCTGCCAGGGGGCGACCGGGCCCCTGGACGGCAGGATTGGGGCACACCCTGTCTGCAGGACGGAGGGCCGGGAGGGTCCGGGTTCGAGGGGGCCGTGGGGAGGGAGGACAGGGGCCACTGCTGGACAGGGAGCAGCCAGGGGCACCCCCGAAGGACAGAGACGGTGCCGGGGGGCTGGGCCAGGGTGGGGTACCCGCACCCCTACACGCAGACTGAGGGGAGAGAGGGCTCCCTGCGGCGGGCAGTGCCCCGGAGAAGCCAAGACCGAGGGCACCCCCTCACCCTGGTGTGGCTGAGACGAGAAAGCAGGGCCCCCCGAGACCCCCGACTCTCCATCTCAGGACCACGGGGGACAGACAGACAGACACAGACACACACACACACACACACACACACACTGCCTCTGATGTGTGAGGAAATCTTGGGTTCAATTCTCAGTGCATGCGCTCACACACATACACACACACACATACACACGGTCTCTGATGTGTGAAGAAGTCTTGGGTTCAAGTCTCAGTGCATGCTCTCCCTCTCCCTCTCCCTCTCCCTCTCTCTCTCTCTCTCTCTCTCTCTCTCTCTCTCTCTCTCTCTCTCTCTCTCTCACACACACACACACACACACACACACACACCCTCTACCTCTCTCCCCAGAGCCCACTTGCACTTATTCTAAACACCTGAGGCCCTGAGGCTTATTACTCGCAGAATTCTCCCCCGAACTAGAAAGGGAGAACAGCTACCCTCATGTTTAGTGTGGGGAGACTGAGGCACACTGGGCCTCAGTGATTTGTCCGAGGTGATGCCCATGGCAAGGGGCCCTAAGTCAGACTCCCACCTTCACCACGTGGACCATCAGCTTCCTGTTGTCCTCCACTTCCACCTGCCCCAGGTCCTTTGCACATGCTTTCCTCTCCCACCCACCCACCTACCCACCAGGCTCACCCATCTTCCTGAAGCCGGCTGTCCCAGCCCGACCTCTCCAGAGACGCCCTCCTGGTCCACCCTTAAGAAATATCTCCAAGGCCCTCCGAGGAGCTCACAGGAGCTCAAAACATTTGCACATGCCTGAGGCCACGTGGTCCGTCCCCAGAGTCCCACGCGCACTGACGATGTCCCGGCAGCTCTGTGAACACTGGCACTGCCAGTGAACTCTGGCTGCACCCCAGCCAGGCTCAGGCTCGTGTGAGCCCCTCAAAAAGGGGTGCAACACCCCCACTGCCCGCCCCCCGCCCCCCAGCAACACAGCTCAAAAGTATGTGTGAGCACCAGGGCCAGGAAGTGCGCCCCCTGGTGAGTACCTATGTGAACACAACTCAAGAAGCACAAACTTCAGGAGGGCTGGGGAACTCCCTCCCCTCCCCCAACTGTGCTGTTAGAGAATCCTGACAAGGGGCTGGAGCGACAGTACGGCGAGGTGGCATAGCATCTGCCCTGCACACGACCACCCTAGGTTCAGTTCCCAGCTCCACATATGGTCCCCGGAAGCACGGGTGACCCCTGAGCACAGAGCCAGGGGAAAGCCCGGAGCACTGCCAGTGTGTGGCCCCAACCCAAAATAACAATAACAATAACAATAATAATGATGATGATGACTAGGAGGGGAGACCGAGACAATAAGAGTAAGCCACCAGCCCCTTCCGTTCTAGCTCAGGGGCTAGAGCTCCTCGGTCCTCCCGAGTGGGCTGACATCACCCGTGAAAGACCGACAGCGAGGGCCCCCTTGCATGCGGCCCACCCAGGCTCAGTCCCGGGCACCCCATTTGGTCCCCCGAGCCCCACCGGGAGTGACCCCTGAGCTCCACTGGGTGTGGCCCCCATCGGGAGGGTGAGAGAGAGCGCCAGCGCTCCACCAAGTATTCATGGTTCTGGTTCTGGTTCCTCGATGCTCCCGCAGTCCTTGAGGCAGATACAGCGATGACAGACACCGCCTCGCCTCCCCCCCACCCTCCAGTACCTCCCCCCACGCTCTCCCGGGCTCAGACCGCCCTGGCTTCCTGAAGCTAGAAAGATAAACACACCCAAGAACACGCGTGCCCTTATTAAGGGCTGGCTATCACTTCCTCGCCATTCTCCTGGACAGCCGCCTGTGGGTTTGGGAGACCAGGAGGGGTCCTGGGCGCGCCCCTCTCTCCCTGGGGGGAGGATCTGCACTCGCTTCCAAGCCGGCTTCAGAGCCAGCTTCTTCCTAGAAGGAGCAGCAGCTCCTATTTCTCCAGCAGCTCAGAGAGGGAAAGTGACCAGCCCAAGGTCACACAGGCGGGCAGCGCTGCGGGCAGCTTCCCATCCAAACCAGGTCCAGAACCAGAGCCAGTTGGCCACCCCCTACTCCCCGGCCTCCGCAGTCCACACCCCCACCCCCGCCCCCACCCCTCACCCCCCCTCATTCTGCAGGCCAACCCCCGCCCGGCCCCAGGTCAGGGCTCAGGGTCAAGTTCCCGTTGAGGTTGGCCTCGGGCCCGCGCGGCGCCTCACTTCCCTGCGCTCGGGGCGCGCCTGGCCGCGGGGCGCGCGGGCTCTGCGGGGAAGGTCGCGGGGCCCCGGCGCGGCGCCTGGACGCGGCCGGGGGCTGCCCTCGGCCCCGAGAGGCTCAGGGCGCGGGTGGCCGGCGCCCGGATCCCGCCGACTTCGAAACTTCGCGCCCCTACAGTGCTCGGGGCGCCGCGTCCAGGCGCGGCCGCTCGGGGTGCGGGACGCGCGCGCGCTCGGGGTCTGCGCTCGGGCCGGCCCGGGGCGCGCGTCCCGCCCGGGAGCGCAGCGGGGCCCGGTCCCCCGCCCCACCCCCGGGCTCTGCAGTGGCCAGCGGGGCGCGGGGCGTGGGGTCCGGCGCGCGGGATGCGGGGCGCAGGGTCTAGGACGTGGGGCGCGAGGTGTAGAACGCAGGGCGCGGGGCGTGGGGTCCGGGGCGCAGAGCGCGGGGTCCGGGGCGCGGGGTGCAGGGTGCGGGGTGCAGGACGCGGGATCCGGGTCGCGGGGCGCGGGGCGAGGGGTCCGGGACGCGGGATTCGGGGTCCGGGACGCGGGACGCGGGGCGCGGGGTGTCCCGTCCGGTCCGGTCCGGTCCGGTCCGCGCGCTCTCAGTCCGCGCAGCGCGGGGCGCCCGAGCGCGGCGAGGACCCATTCTCGGGAGCGGGACACTGAGGCGGCGGCCAAGGTCACGGCGGCCCCCGGATACTCACAGCCCGTCTTGCCCACGAGCTCCCGCACCTCCTCGGATGCCGAGTGGGCAGCGCCCATGGTGCCCGCGCCGGCCGCCGGGGGCGCGGGGCAGGCCCGGGGCGCGCGTCGCTCGCAGGCCCCGGGCTGGCGTCGGTTGCGCAGTGGCCGGTCCCGCCCCGGGTCCGAACGGGTCGGGGCGCGCGGGGACCGGTCGGAGCCGCGGGTTCCGCGTGGGGCGCGAGCGCGGCCTCTTAAAGCTGCAGCGGGCGGCGCCGCGCGGTCCTAGCGCGCGCCGGCTTCGCGTACCGCGGGGGCGAGGGGGTGGGGTGCGGTGGGGTGGGGGGTGCGCCCCGCCCCAGGCCGGCGGGGAACCCGGGGGTGGGGGATGTGGGGAGCGCTGCAGGGGGAGCCCCCGAGCCCACCGCCCGGTGCCCCTGGCCCCGCGGCTGGGGCCGTGCCCGTCGCGCCTCCCCCCGCCCCCTTCTGCACCAGGGAAGCCGAGGCAGGTGCGAGTGAGTTTAGGGTGCGGGAAGGTTCGGTCTCCGCCCTCCCCCGTTCCGGAGGGACAGAAACTCCCCTGGGACACGGGACAGCGAGCATTTATTGGCCGCGGAGCAAAGCTAACACGGGAATAATAATCCTGGCCGAGCCCCGCCAGGTGCGCAGCGAGCCCAGACCGCGGAGGCCGCCGCCCCGCCTCCGGGCACCCCACAAGGTGCCTGCACCCGCCCGGGGCCGGCCCCAGGTGGGAGCTGCAGGGCTGCAGCCCGGGGACAGGGCTCCTCAGGCAGGGGGTCCTGGCCGCGCAGTCCACGGGCTCGGGGGATAGCAGGGGTGGGGGGTGGCGCGGTTCGCAAACTTCAGGATCCCGAGCTCCGCCCGCCTGACTCAGACAATTTGTGGGTGAGATTGCAACGTGGGTGGCCCCTCTGCTACTCGTCCTCCTCCTCGGGAGAGGGCGGGGGTTCAGTCCTGGGCCGCTGGGGCTGCCCGGGGCAGTGGGTGAGCGCCTGGGTGCCGCTGAGGGGCCTCTGCTTTCCAGGATCGGAAGGGTGGACGCCAGGCTCCCGACAGGCGGGGCTCCAAGGCGGAGTCCAGGGCCCGGTCACTCTGTCATCACACACGGTGCGGGCAGCGTCCATCTGCTCCCAGGCCAGAGCTTGGCGACCCTCATCAGCAGCTTCTCAGAGCACTGGAGAGGGGGAGAGGGGGTGCCCATCCCTGCAGGCCCCAGGCCCCAGGGGAAGGGGGGTGTCCAGAATGACCTCCGACGGGTGCCCACAATGGCACCCCCCCCCCCCCCCCCCGGCAGCCAGCAGAGGCAGCACCTGCAACCGGAGACCTGCGGGGGCGGGGTGGGGGTGGGCCACGTGGGCATGGGGGCTGGGGGGCACTCCGGGCTGAGGAAACCAGCCTGCTGGCCAGGATGAACTTAGGGTCAGGAAGGTGGGTCCTAGACTGACTTTTGAGAAGGTGGGGGGGATCAGCAGAGCCCCCAGGGCACCCCCACCTCTGGGGGCAAACGTTAGATTCTGGCTTAAAGTGACAGTGCCGGGGGTGTTGGAAGGGAGTTAAGGATTGAGTGACAGGGCTTTGTGCAGGGGAATTCAAACGGTGTTCTTCCAGCTGCTCCCCTGCACCCCGGGGCGGGATGGGGGGCATAGTTGCTCCCAGACCTAGAGAGGTAGGGGAGGGGTGAGGGGGGCAGTGGTCTGGACAGAGCTGGCCTGTACCACCATCACCTTCACTCAGGCCCCTGTGACCTCTGCTGCCCCGTCCCACCTCCCTGCACCCCCAGAAGCATCCCATCAGCTCGGCAGGGTCTTGGGTGGGCGGGGCCAGCCCGGCTCCAGCTCTCTGGGTGGGTGGGGATGCTGGGGGGAGCCGATCCCCACTTGCAGGTGGGGGCGGCGCTGGGCAGACCATGGTCAGCAAGCTGGCCTGGACTCCCTCCCGCGGGGATCTGGAAGGTTCCGCACAACCCCCCCCCCCCCCCGGCACTGTTACCCCTGAACTGGAATCTGTGATGACAGAAGCCCCGGGACACCCCAAGACAAACACCAGGGTGGCCAGAGTGTGTGGGGAGGGGGGCTGCCCTGCCCCCTAGGGCTGGGCTCTGTCCCCTCAGTGGCAGTGAGGCGGGCACTGGGCAGCCTGTCCACTCACAAACCTCCGGGGTCTCGGGACCGTCATGCAATGCCACCCAGGCTTGGGGCTCTCGGCGGAGGGGGGTAGCCCTGGAGAGGGGCACCCCCAGCCTCCCCCCGCCCCCCAGTGAGTGAGGTGAGCTCCCCCCTCCAAGGGGGAAGCACTGAGTCACCAGTTGCCTGGTAACTGTCTCTTCCCAGAGGAGTTGGTTACCAGCCGGGAGGAGAGGGAGCGGGTGGGGGGGGGAGCTGGCCCCCAGAGGGTGAGGCGCCCGCCCTGGACAGGAGTGGCTGAGACTTCGCCCCCCGCTGCCTCAGTTTCCCCCGTCTGCCTGTGAGGGCTCCGGGCAGATGCGTACAGAGAGCACTTTGCTGTCTTAAAGGGGTCACCCCCGCTGGGTGGGGTGGGGTGCCAGACAGCCGAGGATCCAATTCAGGGCCTCCCGCCCACTCAGCACGTCTCTGTCTCTGCCACTTGAGTCGTCTCCGCTGGCTTCAGGGGCTCTTCACAGCAACGCCCAGACAGCGCGTGCTCACGGGCAGGGCGCAGGGGCCAGGGCGGGCGTGGCCAGCCTGATTGGACTCAACGGCCGCTGAGATCCGGGCCACAAACACGCTCGGCCAGGGAGAGAGAGCATTGTGGGGAAGGGCTCCTGCCTCGCACAGAGCTGACTTGGGTTCCATCCCCGGCGTCCCATAGGGTCCCCCGAGCACCGCCGGGAGTCACCCCTGCGCGCAGAGCCAGGAGGAACCCCCGAGCATGGCCGGGTGTGGCCCCAAAATAGAAACAAGAAAAGCAAACAAATACTCCACGGAGGCCAGCAGTGCCTGTGCTCCGCGCCTTCCAGAACGGGCAGCCGGCGGCATGGAAGCTTCTAGAAGCCCAGGGTGTCCAGCCTTCCTACGTGCTGTGCCAGACCGCAGTGATCTTCGAGATAAGGACAGCGGGCAACAGGCTTGCAAAACCCTGACCGTCAGAATGCATCTTGCGAGCTGCGTGCAGGGCAGCTGGGCAGACGCTGATGCCCAGCGCTGGGGACAGTCCAGGGCTGGCATCCCGAGCGGCCACAGAGTCCCAGCCCCTGTCTCTCTGCAGGGTCCCCGAGTGTGAAAGGGAAGGTCATGGCTGATGGCACCAGCAACTGACCGGAGCGGGGGGCGGGGGGCACGTTCCCCATTTTACGCACGGGAAATCCAAGGCGATCTCGAGGGGTCTAAACTAGGGAGGGACGTAAGGGCTGTCCACTCTCCTTCCTGTCCCTCTCAGCACCGAGTGTGGGCAGCGCTTCCCCGGGGGGCTTGCCCTGCGCTGGGAGCAGGAGAGACTTTCCTCCAAGAAATTCGCGGGGATTCCAAATGCCCCCCTCTACTGGTCACCCCGAAACCACTTCCACACGGGTGAAATGCCTTCACGGAGGGACCCCGAGGGTGGCCACACCCCAGCTTTGGCTCGGACGCTACAGTTTTCCTTTAAGGAAAACGTTTTCCTTAAACGCAGCCCCTGCGGGCCTGGTGTGTCTCCGCTTTCGGCTGAGACACCTGAGAAGGGCCTGGTCCCTCGGGGGCAGAGACCAGCTCACCTTGCACCGCTGGCCCTTAGGTGGGTCCTGGGTGCCCCCGAGCTCACCTTCCTGCCTAAGGGGCATCTCGGGGGCGTGCAGAGGGGGCGCTGTCCTCGCCCAGCCTCATCCCTTCCTCGGGGCGCTCTGACCCCCGCTTTGCGTCCCGCCATTCCCAGGGAGACAGACCCTGTGCGCAGATCCAGGGGAAAGCCTGGTGCACTTGGCCGCAGACCGAGATAATTAATAATAATAATAGTAATAAATAATGATAGGGGCTGGAGCGATAGCACAGCGGGTAGGGCATTTGCCTTGCATGCGGCCGACCCGGGTTCGATCCCCAGCATCCCATAGGGTCCCCTGAGCACTGCCAGGAGTAATTCCTGAATGCAGAGCCAGGAGAAACCCCTGTGCATTGCCAGGTGAGATCCAAAAAGCAAAAAAATAATAGTAATAATCAATAATAATAATGATAATTATTATTATTAAGAGGGGAGACCCAAGGCGCACGCAGCCCTGCCCGTGAGGTCACTTTAGTCTTGGGGCGTGGGAGACCAGCTCTCCCGGCTTCTGTTTGACTCCTGAGGGTTCGCAAGTTGTCCCTGGGTTGGCAAACTGTCCTCTTGCTTCTCTGAACGGAGGGTCCTGGGGCGCGTCTGACTTCCCCAGCTCCTCCAGCTTCCAGCAACGGGCCACTCCCCCCCCCCCGCTCCGCCGCCCCCATCCACAAGCCCCCGAGCCGGGGGGCCTCCCGGCCCGAGCACAGAGCGCGGGTTTCTCTCCAGCCCGGCCGCCTAAAAATAGAAGGGGGCTCGTTGGGAACGGCGGCATGTTTTTCTATTATTTATATATTATAAATAGTGACCTATTACTGGAAATTGCAGGGGGCTGATGGAAGCTTCCAGCCCCGCATTGTTGTCCAAGAAACCAGTGCACCAGAGTTGCAGAAAGAGGTGGCAGGGACCCAAAATCTATTTTAACTTCGCCCTCGCCCAGCACGGAGCGGTGGGCAGGCATGGCGGAGGCGGGGGGTGGGGGGGAGGCGGCGGCGTGGGCCCGAAGGTGGCCGGGTTTGCTGGGCACGGGGGGATTGGCAGGGTGTGGGCTCAGCCCCACGCACAGCCGCTAAGGATGGACAGGGGGAATGACGGTGCCCCCGCAGGTGCCCGAGTCGGGGTCCAGGGTGAGGAAGAGGAATGAACTCCCAAGTGAGCTGACCTCGAGCCGGAAGACGTCCGGCTTCTCCAGGAGGGTCCCTGGGTGTCAAAGGGGAAGGCAGGGGGGCGGCCGAGGGTAGCCAAGGAGATATTGGCGGGGGGTGGAAGTGGTTTTACCCCCAGCACCATATGGTCCCCCAAGCCCTGCTGGGTGGACCCCTTTCCCCCCGGAACCCAAATCTAAGCGTGAAGCAAGAAAGCATGAAGCAGCCGCCCGCCGTGGGTGCGGGTGGGTGCTGGGAGCAGGCCAGCCAGGTGAGGCTCGCCAGCTCAGGTGTCACTGGCACCTGGAGTTTGGCCCAGGGAGACATTGCCACGCCCAGGCCCAGACCTGGGCCTTAGTTTATGGCCGTGGACTCTGAGGCCAGTTGTTAGAAGAGCAAGAAGAATCGAAGACTTTTGTTTGTTTGTTTGTTTTTGGGCCACACCCGGTGATGCTCAGGGGTTCCTCCTGGCTCTGCACTCAGGAATTACTCCTGGCAGTGCTCGGGGGCCCCATGGGATGCTGGGAATCGAACCTAGGTTGGCTTCGAGCAAGGCAAACGCCCCTCTGTGCTGTCCTATCGCTCCGGCCCTATCACTGGGGGCTGCCTGGATTCCCCTTCCCGGGCCCTCCCAGAGGCCGGCCCCTGCGGCCCGGCGTGTGGTTGGAACAAGAACTCGTGGACCGGGGCTGGAGCAATAGCACAGCGGGGAGGGCATTTGACCCGGGTTCGATCCCCAGCATCCCATATAGTCTCCTGAGCACCGCCAGGGGTAATTCCTGAGTGCAGAGCCAGGAGTGACCCCTGTGCATCGCCGGGTGTGACCCAAAAAGAAAAAAAAATAAGAACTCGTGGGCCTATATAGAGAACGGCGGGGACGGGGGTTGGGGGGTTGGGGGGACGCCCCATTGAGGTGAAGTGGACGGGCCGACCGATCCCCCGCGGACAGGGCCCCCTTCAATGGGCTCCAGAAGCTTCTGAGTGGGGCAACCGCCACTCAGCTCCAGAGCGTTTCATCACTTCATGAAGATCCGCTCGGGCCAGAAGCCAGTACAGGGGTCAGGGGTCCAGGCACTGAGCCCCCGACTCGATCCCTGGCACCCCACAGCGGCCCCTGAGAACAGAGCCCGAGAATTGCCGGGCCTGGCCCAAACCCCCCCCCCCGGAAGGCGATAAAGGGGACCACAGCGACAGGACGGCGGGTCGAACACTTGCCTTGCATGTGGCGGACCTGGGCTCGGTCCCCAGCACCCAGGGGGTCCCCGAGCCGGCCAGGAGAGTGTTCTCCCCCCTAACCCCGACAGCCCTCAGCTGCAGTGTGCATTAGCAGTCCCCGAGGGGACTCCAGGGCAGTGCTCCCTGCTGGCAGCGCCTTCCCTCACCCCTCCCAAGTGGGGGGGGTGCAGGGGGGGGGAGTAGCCTCAGCCTTCCCGGCCCCGCCCCGCCCCCGGGCCCCACTCTGTGGGGACGGCAAGTCCCGACAAGGCCGGCCCAGTGCCCAGGAGACATGATAAATATATGTCGGGGTGCGCCGTGGGTGCACTGGGTAATTTGGGGCCGCCGGGGGTGGGGGCACGCGGTCTCACACCACGTGGGCAGCTGGGGGCAGGCGGAGGCACAGGGCCCCGGCGGCCGAGCTGGTGCCGGAGAGGCCCTGGGCTGTGCTGCTGACTCAGGAGTGTCCACTCGGCCGCTGGCCCCGTGCCTGGCCGTCCCCAGTGCTGAGCCGTGCACTGACCCGCCCCGGGAGGAAAGGAAGGGGGGGCCTGGCAAGGGGGGCCTGGTAAGAGGAGAGCCCCGGCCCCCCAACACGCACACACCCAGCCCCTGGCTTGGGGGCCAGGGGGACGAGGGAGCTGCTCGGGGGGCTGCAGGGCGGGGGTGTGCATGGAGGGTTCTTTGGGTAGATCCGGGGGCATCACACCCAGCTCAGAGACCACCTATGGCTCCGTGGCTGGAGGCGGCTCCCAGCAGTGCTTGGGGACCAGGGGCTGCTAAGGATGGAACCCAGATCTCTGCCCCCTCGTCTGGGTCCTGGTGGAAGAGCCCCCCCCCCAGTGAGGAGGGAAGCCCCCCCCCATCCCGGTCATCAGGGTCACGTGACAGGAAGGAGCGTGGCTGCGCCCAGGACAGGCTCTGAGAGTGAGAGAGACCCCTCGGCTCCGGGGGAGGCTTTCTCCTGGGTATCTTCTAGGGACCCTCCAAGTTGGGTCTGGGCGCCCCCGCCCTGGGGCTGTCTGCTGAGTGGGGCTGTGCTCAGATCGAAGCATCAGATGTCCCCAGACACGGAGGCCAGAGAGGACAAAGAGGCTCAGGGCGCAGCCCCCGGGGACAGCAAAGGCCTGGAGGTATCTGGGGAGCGGGAGAGAGTGGGCGGGCGGGGGGGGGGTCCGTGGTGGGGGCAGGGCAGTGGGAACTGAAGCCCGGGAACAGGGCTGCCCAGAAGGCCGCGTCCTTCCCAGGGGACCTCAGGGCAGAGGGAAGAAGGTTGGGGCGGCCCGAACTTCACTTCGGTGCCCAGATCCAGCCCTGCCAGCCACGAGTGCGGAGCCCTGGAGCGGGGACAGGGGGTCCTGTCCTGCCCAGCCACCCGCGCCGAGAGTCTGTTTCCTGTTCCCGGAGACGCAGCCAGTGGACTCACTGCTTGGGACTGGCTTGGTGACATTCAGAAGTCAAGAACGGAATGTTCTGGAAACACATCCTTAGAGGCAGCGGCTCGCTGCAGAACGCTGCTGGTGGGCCTGGGAGGCTCAGCCCGTCTGGGGGGGGGGGGCGCGAGGGGGCCCTTCTCGGATCTGGACCCGCTGCTCTTCTTGTGCTCCAGGTGCTTCCAGTGAACGCTCTGCCCCACCTGGCTGACAGGCTGGCGGGCACCACGGCCTCGAAGCTCTCGAGCCCCACCCAGCAGTCGGGTGTGAGAACCGTCTTCTGCACTCCCCCAGCCACCCGACCCCAGCGGGCGACACCCTGGGGCAGGTGAACAGTCGGGAAGGGGGTGAGGAGAGAGACGGGGACCGCGGGTGAGTCGAATTCTGGCTCTCCTGTGCGCTCAGAAATAAACCTGGGGCTGGAGCGACAGCACAGCGGGGAGGGCGTTTGCCTTGCACGCGGCTGACCTGGGTTCGATCCCCAGCATCCCGCAGAGTGCCCTGAGCACCGCCAGGAGTAATTCCTGAGTGCAGAGCCAGGAGTAGCCCCTGAGCACTGCCAGGTGTGACCCCCCCCCAAAAAAAAAACAACCCTCCCAGATGTGGATTTTATTATTTATTTTATTTTAATTTAATTTTATTTTTGCTTTTTGGGTCACACCCGGCGATGCACAGGGCTCACTCCTGGCTCATGCACTCAGGAATCACCCCTGGCGGTGCTCAGGGGACCATATGGGATGCTGGGATTCAAACCCGGGTCGGCTGTGTGCAAGGCAAACACCCTACCCGCTGTGCTATCGCTCCAGCCCCAGATGTGGATTTTAAAAAGCAGATTTGGGGAACTGGAGCGAGAGTACAGCAAGGAGGCGGCTAGCCCTGCTGATCTGGGTTGGGTCCCCGGCATCCCATAGGGTCCTCCGAGCACTGCCGGGAGTAACCCCTGAGCATCGCCAAGTGTGACCCCAAAACAAAGCAGCGGATTTGTCATGGCAAACCAGGCTGAAGAAAGGGGAAAAATGAGACTCGAGTGTCCAGGAGTCCACGATGGTCAGTTAATGTATCCCACAGACCTGTGAGGGTCTGCTGGGGACCCGTGGGGACGGTCCAGGGCGGTGCTGGTGGCTTCTGGGGCAAATACTCAGAATCTGCGAGTACTCACGCGGACACATGTAGGTTCCTCGCCAGGAACCTCTCTTCGGCAGGCCCCGCCCCTCCCCCCTTCGGGACCCAGTCTGAACCCGGTTCCCGACACCCAGTTTCTTATTTTTTTTTTCTTTTTGGGTCACACCTGGCACCTGGCTCTGCACTCAGGAATTACCCCTGGCGGTGCTCAGGGGACCATATGGGATGCTGGGAATCGAACCCGGGTCCGCCGCGTGCAAGGCAAACACCCTACCCGCTGTGCTATCGCCCCAGCCCCTCCCTTCACCCAGTTTCATTGCTCCCTGCCCCAACTCCTTCCCTCTGGCACCCCCCAGCCCCGCTGCTGGTGGCTAAAAGCTCCTAGTTCTGGGCAGGGGTCCATAACCCCTCCTAGTTTGGGGTCACCTTTGTACTCTAGCGCCAGATTTGCTTTCTGGGACAGAAAGCTGCTGGGTGGTGAGCAGGTCCCGGGGCTGTTTAGAAGCCCCCAGGTGGCACCCCGGAAGGCGGCGGTGGGGGAGGGGCGCGGGACGGAGGCGCCTGTCCCCTATCACTGCGGTCAGTGCGGTCCCCACCCGGGAGAAGGGCCAGCGGGGCACCTGCAGCCTCAGGGTGGCCCCGGCTCACCGTGCGGACCACCAGCCCTTTCCTGCACCGCTGTCAAGGCCTGGGGTGCTCCGCGCGCCGTCCCCAAGACCAGGGCGCGGGGCAGCCGTTGCTCAGTCGGAGGAAACCCTCGTTGCCCCATCGGCGGCGGTGGCAGCCGCGACTCCCGGCCGGCAGCCCCCAGGAAGCGGCAGCTCGAGCGGCCCCGCAGCTATTCTTAGTCCCGAGAACACACCCCCGCCTGCTCCGAGCCTGCAGACTTCAGCGGGCTCGTAAAAATAACCGAGAAAAGGTGGTGCGCGGGCTCACAGCGAACCCTCGAGGGCGGATGCTCCAAGTCGGGCCGGCGCACCCACGGCCGCCCCTCCCGCGAAGCCCCGCGCGCACCCACGGCCGCCCCTCCCGCGAAGCCCCGCGCGCACCCACGGCCGCCCCTCCCGCGGAGCCCCGCGCGCACCCACGCGGCTTCTCCCCGCAAAGCCCCGCGCGCACCCACGGCCGCCACTCCCGCGAAGCCCCGCGCGCACCCACGGCCGCCTCTCCCGCGGAGCCCCGCGCGCACCCACGCGGCTTCTCCCCGCAAAGCCCCGCGCGCACCCACGGCTGCTTCTCTCGCAGAGCCCCGCGCGTGCGGCTGGGGCTGAGGCTGCGAGGGAGGCGGGCGCTAGGCCGTTCCTGAAGCTCTGCTGCCCTCTGGGGCCTGGGGAGGTGGGGGACAGACACCCGGCCCCAAGCCGGGGTCATGGGGGGACAGACACCCGGTCCTGAACCACCCGGAGAGGCCAGCAGCGCCGCGCCGGGCCGGGAGCTCCATCCTCCTTGGCCAGCTGGGTCGCGCCCCTCCAGGCCTGGAGTAGCCGCGCCCACCTCCTCTCTGGGCCCTGTTTCTTGTCCATAAAGTGCGCTCCGACCACCCGGGGTTCCATCCCGGACCGTCCGCGGAGCCCCACCTGGAGCGATCCCAGTGAGAGCCAGGAGCGCGCCCTGCCACGCCCCCTTTCCAGCGGGGGCCCCTGGCTGGCGCTTTGTCCGGAAGTAAGGGCCGGGGGGGGGGGGCCGCGAGCGCCCCATCACGTGCGCGGCGCGGCAAGGTGTCACCTAGCTCTCGCCCGCCAGGCACTGCGGTTCCCCCCAATTCCCACCCTGCTGGCTGCACCCCTCTCCCCGGGCTGCCCCCCGCCATCCCCCGCACTCCCCAGTCCGTCCACCAGAGGGCGGAGAAGCGGGCGAGTAGCGGGTGGGGTGCGGGGCGAAAGGTCTCCCCACGACTCGCCTGCCGCCGACTCCCCTCTGCGCACGCACCCTGTCCCCAAGGCCAGTTTTCAACTCTTTCTGGAAAATTGTCAAGGCTGGCGGAATGGGGCCGGGGCTGCAGATCCATGTGTGTGCGGGGGGCGTCTTCATAGGACCCCGCAGGTGGGAGATTTCAGGGTCCAGACCGCACTGCTCCGTGGGGTGGCTCCCGAGGCCAGGACCCGGGTCTGAAAGCCTCACCCCCGAGTGGGGGGATGTGGGCGGGGCCAGCCTCCTCTCCAGCGCTAGTAACCTGTCTTAGGTAGGGTCCCTGGGGAAAAAAAACAAGTTTTCTTCCTGGCCACAGCGGTTTGCAAAATTATGCATTTACTAGGGAGTCCAATGGCTTAGGGGTGCGCTGACGCGGGTTCCGATCCCCTTCCAGAAGGCAGTCTAGCAGAGAGAGGACCAAGTAACCCCCAGGGGCTGCTCGTTGGGACCTGGCATTAGATTGGAAAGGAATGTATATGGATTTTTGGATTTTAAGCGAAATGCTGCACTTTTGCATCCTGGAGCAAAGACTCTGTGAATTTCATTTCATTTTATTTATTTATTTGCTTTTTTTGGATCACACCCGGCGATGCACAGGGGTTACTCCTGGCGGTGCTCAGGGGACCATATGGGATGCTGGGATTTGAACCCGGGTTGGCCGAGTGCAAGGCAAACACCCCACCCGCTATGCTATCGCTCCAGCCCCTGTGAATTTCATTTTAAAGTGAGTAATCAATTATAGCATTTCCCACTCCTTGTGGAAAAATACACATACTTGGAACAGACAGTACAGCGCGGAGGGGCGTTTGCCTTGCACTTGGCTGACCCAGGTTTGATCCCCGGTATCCCATATGGTCCCCTGAGCACTGCCAGAAGTGATTTCTAAATGCAGAGCCAGGAGTAACCCCTGAGCATCACTAGGTGTGACCCAAGCCCATCCTCCCCTGCCCCAAAATGTTGCTTGATCCTCAACGGACACAATAAATCACTTGACGGACTTTTAAAAAAATACACATACCTAAGACTGTGCCCCTTACCCTGCTAAGTGCACGGTTTCTTGACATGAAGTACCTTTCCACCAGCTGTTGGGCAGATGTTTCAGTCACGGGTTATGTGAGTGCTCCATTGACGCCAAGTGTGCAAACAGCACGCTACTGTTTGAGAGAACTTCAGATTCGCTATACATAAGGGTTTAACTTAAGTGTTCCGGAAACACTTGGGAAGGTTTTAGGGAGCTCTTAAGAATAAATCGAATACTCCGAATGCATTAGTGCACTTGAGGTATTTGAGGGAAATTAAGTGGGTTTTAGTTGTAAAACACGGGCGATGCATAAGCAAAATATTGAGATTTATCAGTTCCACACAAACTCTTGGGAAGAGCTGCCACTCGGAAATCCTGTTTGTAATAAACAGCTGACTTGGGTTTTATTTGGCGGCAATACCCAGCTGTGCTCCCGGGCTACTCCAGGCTCAGTCAGATCACTCCGGGGGGGGGGGGGGGTCTGGGGACCATATTCTGAGACCATTCCTGGCAGTGCCAGGAATCAAACCACGCTGGCAGGATGCAAGGCAAGCAGTGCAACTGCTCACAGGGGATGCTGGGGAGAGAACAGGGTTGGCCGCTGCAAGAGAAATGCCCTACTCACTGTACTCTGAAGCAAGAAAGCAGTGAGGGCACGTCTGCGAAAGCCTTTAAAAAAATCAGGAAACAGGGGGGCTGGAGTGATAGCACAGCGGGTAAGGCATTTGCCTTGCATGCGGCCAACCTGGGTTCGATTCCCAGCATCCCATATGGTCCTCTGAGCACCGCCAGGGGTGATTCCTGAGTGCAGAGCCAGGAGTAACCCACAGGTGTGACCCCCCCCAAAAAAATCAGGAAACAGGGCCGGGGCAACAGCACAGCAGGTAAGGTGCCTGCTCTGCATGTGGCTGACCCGGGTTCGATCCCCGGCATCCTGTAGGGTCCCCTGAGCATCGCCAGGAGTGATTCCTGCCTGCGGAGACAAGAATAACCCTGGAGCACCGCTGAGTGTGGTCCAAGAGCCAAACCCTCCCCCCTCTTCCATCCCCCACCCCTCCCCCCAACACGAATGCTGCTGAGGAATCCGAGAGCCACAGCCTGAGGCTCCTCTGTGCCCGTGTCCCCTCGTCTGTCCCCACACCTGACGGGGCTCTGCTCCCGGGGGCAGCCCCTGCCCCCGCCGGCCCCGGGCAGGCACTTCTACAGGCCTGTGAGGGGCTGCCCGCTACGCATCCCGGCCCCGGAGCGCTGGCCGCACCGTGTCCACTCGGCCCCCACCCAGCTCTGTGTGACACCAACAGGAGCCACTCGCCCCCCGGGTGCCGGGAGGGCCCCGGCCTGACCACTGGGGCGAGGACTCCTCAGCGGGCCGACACCGCGGGGCCTCCAGCCCCACCAGAGCCGGCCGGAGGGCGAGGACGCTCCTGCACTCAGGGTCAAGGCCCCGGGGCTCACCCCCGGCCCAGCAGAGACCCAGCACCACGGGGGGCCGCCCTGGTGACCCGAGGGACACTGGGCCCACCATCCACAACAGTGCGGCCGGCTGCCGCGGCCCCCACGTGCTGCGCGTGCCCGGAGCCTGGGCGGAGCCCTCCGAGGTCTCCCTAAGGGTCATGGGCCTCCGGGGGCTCACCTGGGGAGGGGGCGGGACTGAAGCTGCCCACTGGCAGTGTGGCCGGGCTGCTCGCCAGCTGTGTCCCTGAAAGGAGAGGGGCCGGAGGAGGTGAGTGAGGCCGCTAGCCTGGGGGAGAGGGGAGAGGGGGAGCGAGCAGGAGGAGGAGGTGAGGCCTAGCCTGGAGCAGAGGAGAGGGGGAGCGAGCAGGCGAGGCTGAACTAAACTGCGGAGGGCAGCGCTGTGGCCGAGTCAGGCACCTGTGGCAGAGGGACCAGTTCACAGGTGGCCCAGGGGCCGCCAGGTGGGGAGATGGGGGTCCCAGGGACCACGGTGCAGGGGTGAGGGGCGCAGGAAGCACCCGGCACGGGAGCGGGCGATGGTGGCCTGGGCTGGGAAGGCTGCTGAGGTCCCGGGGCGGCAGGGAGCGTAGGCACAGGTGCCGGGGCGGAGAGGGTGCCTGTGGGGGGGAGGGGGGAGCAGGGCAGAGGATGCTCCAGCTTGGATCGGAGCCGCTGGCTCGGGGAGTCGCCGGCCGCGGGACAGAGCCTGCTCTGAGTCACCCGGGAGACGGAAAATCACAGCTCGTGGGAGCTGGGGAGCTCGGGGGCCAGGAGGGGCAGGGAGGCGGGGGCGGGTGCCTGGCCCGACTAGGTCCCCCGGGCACAGACGGCTGCAGAGACTGGACACCCCGTCCTGAGCCAGGCAGTGCCAGGCGTCACTCCAGGTTCACCCAAGGAGCACCCACCAGGCCCTCCCTGGGAGCACTGTCTCCCCGAGGCGCTGCAGCAGCTCCCAGGAGACGGGGCCCCCAGCCCCTAGGACGCGCACCGTGCTGAGTTATACCCTGGGCTGGGCGCCCCTCCGAGCACGGCCCCGAGGAGGCGGCCCTCGTCTGCCTGGCACTGCAGTGGCCGTCAGTGCCCGCCTGCCCCCCGTGCCAGCCCCGCTCCCCGGAGCGACCGTCCCTCCCTTGGTTCTGCTCGGACAGCCCTATCCGGATCCGGCCCCAGAGCGATGGAGACGGACACACTGGTGTGACTGACATGCCGCTGTCACCGTGGGCCAGGCGGGGAGGGGGCCCCGGGTGTGCCAGCGGGGCCCAGCCATGGGCCACATACACCAATCACGGAAAAGACCAGCTTTCCGCCTGGTACAGAGGCAAACTGCAAACCTGTCATTTTCCCTGAGCGTGAGTCGGTCAGTCTCCCTGGCTCACTGTCGAGACACTCCAGGTTCCTCACGCGCTCAAGAGCTCAAGCTCAGTCAGGTCCATATGTTTTTTTTTGTTTTGTTTTTTGCTTTTTGGGTCACACCCAGCAATGCTCAGGGGTTACTCCTGGCTTTGCACTCAAGAATTACTCCTGGCAGTGCTTGGGGGATGCCGGGGATCGAACCCGGATCGGCCTCGTGCAAGGCAAACGCCCTACCCGCTGTGCTATCGCTCTGGCCCCAGTCATGTCCATATGAATTTCACCTCGATTAACAAAAATAGTCTATCAATGGGGGGGCGACAAGTAGAAAAAGAGTCTGAAAGGGTCTGGGGGGGTGTGGACCAATAGCACAGGGGGAAGGGCGTGTGTCTTGCTCACAGCCGACCCGGGTCAACCCTGGCATCCTACATGGTCCCCGTGCACTGCTGAGAGTGATTCCCGAGTGCAGCCAGGCAGGGACCCCTGGGCATCGCCGGGTGTGGCCCCCAAACAAAAATCAATCCTGCAAAGTGCACATGCCCGAATTTGGCCAATGAAAGAACAAAGTTCCCACCAGACTCGTGTCCCCCTAAGGCAGGGAGGAGCAGCAGCCGGGCTGCCCCCAGTGCCCAGGGCTCACGGCCCCTCAGCTTCCAAAGACCCTGGCCCCACTGGCCCTGAGCGCTCCACACCTTCCCAGAAAATTCGAAGAACTGTCTCCAGTTGTGTGGCCATGGGCAGGTGGGCAGACGGGGGGGGGGGGGCCGCGAAGAGAAAGTGTGTGTGTATGTGTGTGTTCAGTTCTTTGTGTGGCCGCAGGCAGGTGGGCAGAGAGTGTGTGTGTATGTGTGTGTGTCAAGGTGGGGCAGGTGGGCAGAGAGAGAGAGAGTGTGCGTGCGTGTGTGTGTGTGTGTGTGTGTCACAAGGTGGGGCAGGTGGGCAGAGAGGGTGTGTGTGTGACAAGGTGGGCCAGCACGGACCTCCCTTGGCTCCTCGTAGCTCTTCTCCTAAAACACTCCAGCAGCAGAGACGCCTTGCTGGAGGCTCGGGTGATTTGTTGCTCCAGCCCCTGATTCGTGCATCTTGAAGCAGTTTATCAGGGCTGAGTAGGACCCGTGGTGCCGGGGATCGAGCAGGGCTGACGCACGTGCAGGCCGGTGCCTTGGCCCCTGTACTGTCTTCCGGTGCCCGTTTCCCATTGTTCTCGGGGGTGATCCGGAGGGGCAGGGATGCCAAGCGTGCTCCCCCCCCCGCCCTCCCCAGCCTGGGCGTCTGTCCCTTAGACTGCCATGTCGGGGAACCCAGTGCCCTGCAGGTCCGCAGCTCAGCCGTCCCGGAGGCGGTCGCCGCAGGAGAGGCGGAGCTGTGTGTGCCACCCGCGTGCGGGGCGCCCAGCCCAGAGTGGGTGGGTTTGGGCCGGCAAAGGGGCCAGAAGCCCCCGACTTCCTGAGGAGGGCGGCGGGGAGGGGCTTCGGGAAAGTCCCGAGAGAGGCGGCCGAGGGCCTCAGGGGGCAGCCGAGGCCAGTCGGAGGCGAGGGCGTCACTGATTAGCAGGGGTGAAGAGCGAGGCCAAGGGCAGGGGAGGAAAGATCGCAGACGGGAACGTTCTGGAAAAGAACTTTGGCTACAAGCACGGGCTGGCACGGAGAAGGCGTAGCTGAGGAATCGAAAGCTGATTAAAAACAAAGACAAGGCTTGGACGGGCCCCCAGGCGAGCTCGGGACGGGAAGCGGAAGCCCCACCAAGGCGGGCAGGGTCAGCTGTGGGGCAGAGTCCTGAGGGGACGGGGAGGGGGCGATCACAGCCGTTCCTCTGTTCCCGAGTCCAAGAGGGCCTGGCCTGCTGCATCCCCCAGGCTGCAGCCAGGGAAAGGCGGCTGGGTGCAGGGGTGCGGGCGGCGCGGGAGGCGGGCAGGTCTCGAGACCCGGGCAGCCGGGCTGGGAGGCTGGAGAGCGTGAAGCTGAGGTAATGCGGGTGGCAGGAGCGAGCTGTGACTGGTGCTGGCTGTCCCCGGGCCGCCTGGCAGTGGCTCCTGGCACTGCCCCAGGGCACTGTCCTGCGGTGGGAGGGCGTCCCGGAGCCTGATGGTGGCCGGGCGCTGACGGCTGGCGGCTTCCTCCACCCAGTGCCCCTGCGGTCTCTCTCCAGGCCCGCTGCAGGGCCAACATGCCACGCCCTCACATCCTGCCCGCTGGGGGCCAGGTCGCCGCAGCACGGCCTTCCGCTGACGGTGGGAGCCGCCTCGAGCCTCAAGACCCTGAGTTTTCAGACCGGAAAGTGCCCAGTGAGAGCCAAAGGGGCTGCTAGCGCGGCCAGTGTGTGTCGGGCACACGCCCCTCTCCCCCTCTCCCCTGCAAATGTGCCCGTCAGCCGCACGGCCCCTGGCGTGCTGGTTTCGCTCTGCTGCCATTTATTTTAGCAAAGCAAAAGAGTTTTCTGAAAAGAAATTTAGAGACGTGTGAGGGAAGGGAGAGAGAGAAACACGTGTTCAAGAGAAGACGGGCTTCTCGGAGGGGGAAAAGAATCCACCAGTGGTCAACTTATTATTTTTTGCTTTTTGGGTCACACCTGGCGATGCTCAGGGGTTACTCCTGGCTCTGCACTCTGGAATCACCCCTGGCAGTGCTCAGAGGACCATATGGGATACTGGGAATTGAACCCGGGTCGGCTGCGTGCAAGGCAAACGCCCTCCCCGCTGTACCATTGCTCCAGCCCTCCAGCGGTCAACGTAGAACAAAGAAATACCTGGGCTGGAGCAACACTACAGCGCTGAGGGCACCTGTCTTGCACACAGCCGACCCGGGTTCGATCCCCAGCATCCCACAGGGGCCCCCAAGCACGGGCAGGAGTGATTCCTGAGCCCAGCCTAAAAGCACCCTCAGCCCCAGACACACCTGGGACCAGGAGCGGCCAGGCCAGGAAGGGGGCCGGGGCTGGGCCCGCTCACTCTCCTCGGCTGAGCGGCGCTCACGCCCCGTGGCCCAGAACAAAGAGGCTCTGAGCAGAGATGATGGAGATGCGGAAACGCCCAGCTGCCTCGGGCGGCCTCGGCTGGAGAAAACTGCCTCTGTCAGGGAGCGGACGGACAGCGGCGTCTCACACGAGGCTCAAGCGCAGACTCCGACGCCAGCCTCCCGGCCCTGGGCGGGCCGGGCGGGGTTTCCAGAGACCCTTGGCCCCTGGACAGGGCAGACACGCTCGACAGAACCAAGGTCTGTCTGGGCCGTCTGCTCGGACGGGCACGGGGCCCGCTCTCGGCACCTGTCCGTCCCGCCGTGCGGGGACGGTCTGCTGGAGCCCAGGCCCCGGCTCACCCAGACCCGGGCGCCCCCGTGCCCTCCACAGCACCGGGGGAACCGCACGCGATGCAGAACCGCCACACGCTTGCCACACGGGCAGCCGGGTCTGCAAGGCCTGGGGGGGCCTGGGGGGAACTGGGCTCCCAGCACCCCGAGGTCTGCCGAGAGTCCGTGGAGCGCCCCGACTCGGGAAGGAAACGGGGCGGGCCCGTGGTGTGGTTTCTCTGGGTAAGTTCCATTTATTAATCATTGTACAAAAAAAAAAAAAAAAAAAAAGGTGGCATTCATTTGCAGAGAAAAGAAGTTACTCTATCCAAATATTTAGTGTTTTTAACATCGTGAAAGTTCTACTGTTATAACAGGGCTCTTTTAAAATGGAGAAAACGTTTGGAAAAATTTAAAAAGAAACTTATGATTTATTAGAGTACAGGATCCAAAACACGTTTTTAGAAAAATATAAAGTGCCCAAATACCAACGTACACAGGTGACACGGGCTTCCTGGAGCCGGATGAAGCATTCAGGAGGAGAGACATTAAAAACAGGCTAGGTACATATGTACAGGGCCGGGGAGGGGAAAGCCACCCTTTCTTGGCTCCCGTGTTAGTCTAAGGAGAAAGAAAACCAAACCAGAAACCCGACGACCCTAACCGAGCATGCTCCACAGTTTCCTAGCAATGCATGAACAGTGACCCCCGGGCCGGTGCGCGCCCGGAAATGAGAGTGGGCGGCCCCCCTGTCCCGGGCAGGCTGGGCGGCCAGAGCGGTCCAATGTCAAGTGCACACCAACCATCTAACAACTGCTGGACAGACCCTGGGCCACCCCGGGCCCCCGAGCGAGGGCTCCTGACCCCCGGAGGGGGGGGCGGCTCTGCGGGCAGTGAGACCAGCTGGCCGGGCTGAGGGGAAGGGTCGAGAGGCCCCGCCCGGCCCTGGACGGCGGCCCGCTGCGCTCGAGGCCGGCGGGGAAGCCGCCCCTCTCCGGGCGCTGTGCAGGCCACTCTCTTCTTACGAAAGCGAGACCGTGAAATGTGGTTCCTAAACACAAACATCGCAACATCAGGCTGTACTTCTCACTACTAAAGAGAACCCATCATTGGCTTCACATCTACTCATGATAGCGGAGTCCATTCTCTTCGACAGTCACTGGAGAGGGAGGAAAAGCGGATGACCGCGGAGAGGTCCATCGCCAAGGCCTGCTTCTCAAGGATGGCTGTGGAGTAAGACGGGACACGGAGGGTTTGCAGCGGGACTCCGAGAGAGGCCGGCCGGCGGGAGGCAGGGAGGCCGCGTCCTCCCCCGAGTCTCGGTGAAGAGAGAGAGAGAGAGAGAGAGAGAGAGAGAGAGAGAGAGAGAGAGAGAGAGAGAGAGAGAGAGAGACAAAGGCCCGGACGCTGTCCCGGCTGCCACAGACACACACGCTGACAACGATTCTGGTCACGTGACTTCGCGAGGGGGCTCCGTCGGAGAGGCGGCCACGGGCGGCGTCACCTCTCCACAAGCAACAAGACTCGGGGCTGGGGGGGTTGGGGGGGGGGAAGGACAGACTGTCTGGCTTGGGACACGCACGCGCCAGCGAGAAACCGGAAAGAACCGACCGCGACCACACGGGCCCCCGGCCGGTGTGGACAGAGGCGGGGAGAGGAAGGGGGGGTCCGGGGCATCGACGGGGAGACCTCATGAGGACAGAGTGTCACGAACTGTCACCACGGGACAAGCGAACAAGCCATGCCACTGAACAGAGTGCCTGTCGAGGGTTCACTAGTGTAGGCGGAGGGCAACACTGTCTGGGCAGCTGAGGAGGGCGCGGGGACCAGGCGACCGGCGCTGCCGTGCGCGGCTGTCCCGGGGCGGTGGGGGCCGGGGGGCCGGGCGTCTCGAGTCCCGGTGGTGCGGGGGCGGCGGCGGCAGCAGCAGCAGCGGTGACGGCGGCGGCGGCGGCAGGGGCGCGGCCGCCGCCCGGCCTTACTCTGCGCTCTCCTTCTTGGCACTGTAGATATTCTGCACCGTCTCGTACACCGACTCCAGGTCCTCCGGGTAGCGGATCTCGAGCTCCGCGTTGGGGATGTAGTGAGTGCCCGTGAACTCCGAGAAATAGCGTCCGACATCCGGGTGCGAGATCTCTTGGGGCTCCACGTTGTACTCCAGGTTCTCTGTCGGCAGAGAGGCACAGGGAGAGTCCCGTTAGGGCCGACGATTCTGGGGGGCCCCGGACGGGAGAGGAGGACCCCTCCTGGGGCCACAGCGACAAGGGGAGGCTACGGGGGGGGGAACGACGCCTCTGCTGCCCTTTTGCAGAGACGTCCACTGTCCACTGTCGCAGAGAAAGGCAACAGGCAGCAGTGCCAGGAGGGCAGGCAGGGCAGGGCCCCACGGCCCTGAGCACAGGTCTGGCCCCGCTGGAAGCCCGGCAGTGTCCCGGGGACCCACCACTGTCACCTCACGGAGAGGCACTGCACACGGTGGGGGAGAGGGACAGGCCGGCCCGGCCCATCTGCCCTGAGCGGCGGTCACGCTCTCCAAGCCCCCCTCCGTGGACGGGGCTGGCTGGGGGGAGGGGCAGGGGCCCCTCCTAGCACTCCTCGGCCAGATGGACCTGCAGGTCAGTGTGAGTGCTGGAGGACACGGTGCGGCCCAGGCCCTGCGTGTCCCAGTGCAGCCCCCACCCCCACCCCAGGGTCTCTCCAGGGCGGCCGCCCCAGTGGGGCGCTGCGCTCTTGCCAACAGCCCCTCTGGGCGCCTTCCGGGACCAACAACAGGGGCAGAGCTGCCCTCTAGTGGCAGGAAGCGGTCACACACCCACAGGGGACACTAGCCCGTGGACTTTGCCCGTGGACTCTGCCCGCAGACCAGGCAGCCTGGCGTGCTGTGCCGAGTCCAGTCTGCGGAGAGCCGCAGCCGGGAAGCACGCCCGGGCCTCGCCTGGCCAACGGGGGTCACTGAGGCAAACGGCAGGCAAGTCAGGCCCCTGACGTCGACAGAACAGCTTAGTGCAAACACAAACTAACCCACAAACGTTCAAAGACATCTCTAAGCTGTCAACTTTATGGCCCAGCCTCCTCCAGGCTCCCCACTGGGGAAACACGGGTTAAGCTGAGCATGAAACTGCCCAGATTATAAAACCTCGGGAGGGTTGAGGGGGCAGGTGACTCAGGAGACCGACCGCACAGGGCCTGCAGGGGGGAGGAGAGAGGGTTCTGGCCTCGGGAAAGCCCCGCCCTGCAGTGCTCACAATGCATTTGGGCAAGGAGTGGCCACAGGACCGGAGACAGAGCCGGGTGGGCCTCGCCACAGGGTCCAAGGCCTGTTCCCCCGGCTGCCAAGGGGGGCCTGTCCGGCGTAACCTGACCGGGGCTGCGGCTGCAAGGCCACTGGACACACACAGCTGGACCTCCCGGAGACGCTCCACCTGCACCCGTCAGAGTCCGTCACGTGGGGAGACCCCGATTCCGGCTCCAGGAGGACAAACTGAGGTGGGCGGAGAGGGACAGGCCGCCCCAGACGACCTCCTCTGGACGCTGGCTGCCGCCGCCTGCTGGCCTGTCGGGGTGCGGGGCTTTAGGACGAGCTGGGCGAAGCGGGGCTGGGGGAGCTGGCCAGTGCTCGCCAGGCAGCGGCTGCTGTGTGGGCCCCTCCGAGAGCGAGTGGAGGGCAGGGTGGGGAAGGGGTGAGGGGTGTGACGCCAGCCCTGGCTAGAGACGGGGGTAACGACCCGCCACATCAGCCACAGGCATGAGGGGACGCCAGGGCCAGCAACGGAGCCTGCGCTGCCCGCGCGACCTTCGGCCGGGACAGGGACACAGAGACGGCCCTGGCGAGGGGCACGCTGGGAAGAGCCTCTAGCAGAGGGGGTGCAGGCCTGGGAGGCGGGGCGCTGGGGACGGAGGAGCAGGGCACAGGGCCGAGCAGGTGCCAGGGGCCTGCGGACAAGCGGGGGCTGCACGGAGAATCCCCGCACTCAGCGCCTGGGGCTGTCCCAGAGGCCGCAGAGGGGACAGAAATAAGCAGCCCGAGGCGAGAGCCCCAGGGCATGGCAGGCCTGTGGGGAGCCACCCAGCCCGAACCCCGAGCAGGACGCCATGGCCGCTGGGGGGAACCCAGCAGGGGCACCCCAAGACCGTCCCCGAACACGGCCCGTTCAACCTTCACTTCAGAGGCTGCAGACTCTGAGCTGTGCTTGTCTCCAGTCCCCGCATTGCCGGGAGTAGCTCGAGCCTCTCCTCCAGGCTGACTGCATGACCGTCGGGCGGGCGCGGCCAGGGGGGCGTCAGCACCAGCACCAGCCACACTCGGCCCCACCGGCACGGAAGTACCCAGCGCAGAGCACTCATCTCTACCCGGGGGGTGGAATCTGAGCACCCAGCAATGCTGTCGGGCTACGGGGCCACCAGGCAGGGTCCAGGACACAGCCCGACCCCCCAGCCCCGAACACACAGCCCCCGAGTGCATAGGGGGCTACACCGGGCCCCAAGCCTGGAGCACCGTGTCCCGAATCCCGCGCTCCTGTCCCCGCGGGTGCAGCTGTCCGGCTCACGGGCCCCGCCGGGCTCAGGCCGTGTCCGGGGAAGCGTACCTTGTGCCTCGTCTGACTACTTCGGAGACTCTTACGCGCTGTGTGTTTCTACTTTCGCTTGTCAGACCCTTAGTGGGCCCCCCACAGGAAGGAGAACGTCAGGGGCGGGGCCTCCTCCCCCGGTTTCCCCCGTCCCTCGGGGCTGGAGGTGGGAGAACACAGCAGCGCCTCCTCCCTGGGCTACGGCATCCCCCAGGCGGGGGCCACCCGCCTCTGCGGGCTGCATCCGCCCGTCTCCAGAGCCCAGGGCTGGGAATGCCCCGGCAAGGAGTGCCTGGGGGGCTCTGCCAGGGACCGCAGTGGCCATGCCGGCCCCCGCTGGCGGGCACAGGCGCGGTGGGTGGGGGGGCGCAGTGAGCGACGCCCCGCAGGACACACTCACCCTGGGCTGCGTATCGACAGGAGCCGTCCTCCACCAGGACGTTGTAGAAAGGCTGATGGTGGCCGTGGGGGAGGCTGTGCACGTTCATGTTCCGGATCCACTCGTGGCCCATCATGCAGGTGGGGTCCCAGCCGTAGATGACGCAGTTATAGCCGTACCTGGTCGGCAGAGGACAGCGGCCGTCAGAGCCCAGGGCCTCCCTGGCCTCGAGGGGGGTGAGGGGAGGAGGGACGATGGCAGAGGCGGCACTGGCTCTTGCTGCAGGGCACCCGGTGCCCACCCCTCCTTTGCAGGCCCACCTGGCGCTGGGCCAAGCAGCACCTCATCTGGCGGAGAGGCAAGAAGGCGCTTTCCCCGGTCCCCGGGAGCGTCCGCACAGGCCTGACCACCCCAGGGTCCACTCCTAGCAGAGGCGAGACCGAGAGCTCAAGGCACGACTCGGACAGTGACTTCGTGACCCGGAGCAGGGAAGGTACCAGCCATACAGCCCGGCGGGAGAGAGGGCCGGCCAGCAGGACAGCAGCGAAGGGCCTGGACCCAGAGGGAAACAGGCCCGGGGGGGAGGGCGGGCTCCCCCGGGGCCGAGCTGCAGCTGGGACGACCCGGGGCACTGGCCTCCCCCAGACTGGCCCTACTGTGCGGACAGCTAGGGTGGGCCTCGTGCGCGGCTCTACTCTGAAGGGTTTTAAATCCAGACTGAAGTTAAAAACAAAAACGAAGGCTGGGGAGGGGGCAGAGCAGGAGACACTTTCGCCCTGCCCACGGCTGGCCTGGGGTCCATTCCCAGTACCCCACAAAGCCCCTAAGCCCTGCCAGGCATAATCCCTGAGCACTGCTGGGGGCCCCCCAAAACCAAGCTAACAATAACAACAAAATTCATGTAAATAAAATGGGCAGGAGGGGGCGGGGGGCCCCCAAAACAATCCCAAATTGGGGAGAGACGGCCGCAACTTATCTGTGCACGGAACATTAGCTGGCGGCTGAGGTCACAGTGCAGACCCTGGGGGGGCCGCCAGTGAGCACGAACAGAGCCCCTCGAGGCCTGTGGCAAACGCCGTGGGCCCACCCGGGGGGCTGCCCGGTCCAGAGCACTGTGGACACTGCCAACAACTCCTGTGGGGGTCTCGTCGCGGCCCTCGGGGGACATGCTTGAGGCGTGAGTGCTCTGGAGCACTTCCTACCTACCGCTGAGTGCCCGGCCCGGCCCCAGCACCCCCCTGTCCAGCACCCTGATCCAGGAGGCGGAGACGGTGCGGAGGCGAGTGAGGAAGCGAGAGACGCGGGTGCTTCCGGCCGCGCCCCGTCCGCACAGGGGAGGGCCGGGGAGCCAGCGGTCACTCCCGGCCCCGCCGACGTGAGTCCTCCTCGGGCGGCTCCGGCCGGTCCGGTCCCTGCAGGCTGGCGGGCAGCCGGGCGTCCTCTGGCGCGCGGGCCGGCCGCGACACTCACCTCTTGTGCTTCATTATGAGCCCAATGGAGTAGCAGACATCCCGGTGCTTCTCGTGGGAGCGGAGCTTCACCTCCACCCCCACCTCCTCCTTCTTACGCTCAATGTGCTCTAGAGTGTGCTGCACCAGATAGCCCACCGCCCCGTGCTGCCCGGGGTCGAGGGTCTGGATGTGCTGGAGGATGTCAAGCACCTTCAGGACAAGACAGAAAGACTAGGAGATAATATTCTCATTTAGGCCTTTTCTCTCCCGCAGCGCGGGTCCTAGAGCTACCTGAGCGGGCAAGGGGCGGCAGGCGGCGAGGGCTGCGTCCAGGCAGTGCGTCCTGCCCGCGGGGGCGCAGAGCCTCTCTCGGAGACGGGGTCTGGGGAGGGGGGAGAAGAGAGGGGGGAGGGGGCCGCGCGGAGCACGTGGGGCGGAGGCGGGGGATGCCCTGCTGGGATCTGCCCAACACACGGGGGGAGCTGCTCTCCCACCCCGCCCCAACCCGGGGGCACCTTCGGGGGAATCCTCAGGGGGTCTAAGTCTTTCTGAAAAGGGGGCCTGGAAACCGGAGACAGGAGGGGAGCCACGTGGACCCGACACTCTAGGACAGGCGGAACCCAACGCCGACACAGCCGCCAGCCCGTCCCTGGGCACTGTGCAGAGGGCTCTGCAGACACTCGCCCCCGCTGAGTAGCTGGGCAACCTGGACTCCACCCCGGAACGTATCGGCGCCCTGATCAGGGGGTGACTAAGAACGGCTTCCTCCATCGAGACACCTGAGCTTATGGGAACAGGAAATCTCCACTCTGACGAAATCTGAGATCCCAGCTCCTGAAAAACCCAATCTGGTCTCCGGGATGGAGACGCTGAGAACGTCACTGTTACTCAGCGTCAAGGGCTCGGCTGGTCGTGATGACGCCACTCCTGAGGTGTGCAGAGTCCTCTGACCCTCTAAGCACACTTCACAGTGACGCGGGAGCCAGTGGGGACGGGACCAGGCTGCCACCTGGGCCCAGCGTGCCCTACTGCGGGGCAGGAGACGGGCAGGCGGCCCCTGCGAGCAGCCCGGCGGGCGGCCACGCTCTCCCCGCAGAGCCCAGGGCATGCAGGGGCCGGCAGTGCCCCCAGGGGGATGGGGGAGACCGGGCCATCGCCGAGGTGGGCAGTGCAGGGCAGGAAGGACCCCATGTAAGGAGCACTGGAGGGAGAGGGAAGCGGAGAGAGGCTGGATCAGGGTCACGGGGAAGGACAGGGCGTGCCAAGCTGGAAGGGCGAGGGAAGACGAGCGCCAGCAGACTGGCCACTGAGAGGCTGCGGGGCAGGGACGGGTCACTGGCTCCCCAGGCAAGAGCAGCTGCTGCGGAGGCCAGGACAGAGCCCGGTGCCCAAAGCCATAGCGTGGGCGGCCAGCTGCCCCGCAGCCGTGGAGGGCGCCTCTGGAAGGGGCACAGTGCCCGCTGCCGGTGGGAGAGGCTACAGGGCTGCCCCAGGGCCGTCAGCTCTCGCCTGGGGGGAGGGGTGGGGCAGGGCGGACGCTCCTGGCAGACGCAGGGAACTCGGAAGCAGGAGACCAGTGCGGGGCACGAGTCAGTGGACAGTGGTGGGCGCCTGCCCGAGCTCAGGCTTGCGGCAGAAACGGGGGGCACCACTGGCACTGAAACTCGGACCCGTTTGCACGCGGGGTCCGTTGGTTAATCCCTGGCACTGAAAAAATTTAAAAATGGAGGGAGTTTCCACAGCCATTATACAGATTCAATGCGATCCCTATGAGGATACCCAGGACATTCTTCAAAGAAATGGAGCAAACACTGCTGAAATTCATATGGAACAATAAACCCCCACGAACAGCTAAAGCAGTTCCTGGAAGAAGATGGGAGGCATCGCCTTCCCCAACCTCAAACTCTACTACAAAGCGGTAATAAAACAGCATGGTACTGGAACAAAGGCAGAGCCACAGATCAATGGGACAGGGTAGAATATCCTGACACACACCCTCAAATATAGCATCATCTAATCTTTGAGAATGGAGCAATTAATGTGAAGTGAAGCAAGAAAAGCCTCTTTAACAAATGGTGCTGGCAAAACTGGACAGCTACATGCAAAAAAAATGGGCTCAGGGGGCTGGAGCAATAATACAGCGGGGAGGGCTTTTGCCTTGCACGCAGCCGACCAGGGTTCAATTCCCATCATCCCATATGGTCCCCAAGCACCACCAGGAATAATTTCCTGAGTGAAAAGCCAGGAGTAACTCCTGTGCATCGCCAGGTGTGACCCAAAAAGAAAAAAAAAAAAAGGGCTTAGACCTCTACCTACACCATGCACGAAAGTCAGATCAAAGTGGACTAAAGACCTCAACATCAGACCAGAATCCATCAGGTACACTGAAGACAAGGTTCACAAAACCCTCCACGATGCTGAAGCTAAAGGTATCTTTAAAGGTGACACACCATTGGCCAAACATGTGGAAACAGAGAGAGACAAATGGGACTACCTTAAATTGAGAAGCTTCTACACCTCAAAAGATAGTGACCAGAATACAAAGACAAGTCTATAGAATGGGAAAGAATATTCACCCAATACCCATTTGATAAGGGGTTAATATCAAGGATTTACAAGGCACTGGCTGAACTCCACAAAAAGAGAACATCCAACCCCATCAAAAAATGGGGCAATTAGGGGGCTGGAGCGATAGCACAGCGGGTAGGGCGTTTGCCTTGCACGCGGCCGACCTGGGTTCGATTCCCAGTATCCCATATGGTCCTCTGAGCACCGCCAGGGGTGATTCCTGAATGCAGAACCGGGAGTAACCCCTGTGCATTGCCAGCTGAGACCCATAAAGCAAAAGAAAAAAGAAAAAAAAATGGGGCAATTAAATGAACAGAAACTTTCTCAAAGAAGAAATCCGAATGGCCAAAAGACACATGAAAAAATGTTCATCACTAATCATCAGGGAGATGCAGATCAAAACAACGATGAGATACCATCTCACACCACAGAGACTGGCCCACATCCAAAAGAACAAAAGCAACTGGTGTTGATGCGGATGTGGGAAGAAAGGAACTCTCCTTCACTGCTGGTGGGAATGCCGACTGGTTCAAGCCTTTTGGAAAACAGTATGAACACTTCTCAAAAAATCAGAAACTGAGCTCCCATTTCACCCAGCAATACCACTTCTGGGAATATATCCTGGAGATGCAAAAAAGTAGAGCAGAAATAACATCTGCACCTATATGTTCATTATTTATGTTTATAGTAGCCAGAATCTGGAAAAAAACCCATGTGCCCGAGAACAGATGACTGGTTAAAGGAACTTTGGTACATCTACACAATGGAATACTATGCAGCTGTTAGAAAAGATGAAGTCATGAAATTTGCATATAGGTGGATCAACATGGAAAGTATCATGGTAAGTGAAATGAGTCAGAAAGAGAGGGACAGACATAGAAAGATTGCACTCATTTGTGGAATATAAAGTAACAGAATGGGAGACTAACACCCAAGAACAGTAGAGGTAAGTGCCAGGAGGATTACTCCACAGCTCAGAAGCTGGTCTCACATGCTTGGGGAAAAGATAGCTCAGATAAAGAAGGGACCACCAAGTAAAGGGTTGTAGGAGGGCCCGTTCGGAATGGGAGATGCGGGCTGAAAGTAGACTATATAGGCCGAACATGATGGCCACTTAATACCTCTACTGCAAAACACAACACCCTAAAGGAGAGAGAGAGCAAAAGGATTGGGGTGGGGTGAGGGGAGGATGGGGTGGGGGTGGTGGGAGGGATGCTGGAGCCATTGGTGGTGGAAAATGGGCACCGGTGGAGGGATGGGCACTCGACCATTGTACGACTGAAACGAAAGCATGGAAGTTTGTAAGTCTGTAACTGTACCTCAGGGTGATTCACTAATAAAAATTAAAAAAAAAAATCAATGGAATATGTTTTTTTTTGTTTAAAAAAAAATGGAGGGAGTTAAAATTTGCTGCAGGACCAACACTGGGAGAATCTGAGTGAACGTGCTGACCCCTCCGTTAATGCAGGGGTGAGTTGTGAAAGCCGCCTTCCAGTGAGGGAAGCCCTCTCTAAAGAAGGTGCAAAGCATCAAAGTGAAATAATTACCTTCTCTGGCCAGATCCCCAGATGGAAGTAAAGCCTGGCCTGGAGGAGCAGCAGCTGCACCTGGTCCGGGTACATGGCCAGGTAGAGGTCCAGCGAGTCTCGGAGGAGCTGGTAAGACTGGTCGATGCCCTCCCTGGTGAGAGAAAGGAAACCGAGTCACCCACCCGCCTGGCTCGCAGCTAAGGCTTTCTCGAGTACTTGACACAAACTCCATGGTTTGGGATATTTCTCCTTCTTGTTCCGGGACCACACCCGGTGGTGCTCAGGGCTGACTCCTGGCTCTGTGCTCAGGAGTCAGTCCTGGCGGGCTCGGGGGACCCGATGGACACCAGGCATCGACCCAGGTCAGCTGCGTGCAAGTCAAGCGCCCTACCCACTGGACTATCTCTCCAGCTGTTCCAGATTTCTGAGCTTCCCCTCGGTCAGCAAGTGGGCACAGCACTTTTAATTACCACAAGCAAAGACGGAACAAGGATAAGGCACCTGCCCTGCACACAGCCGACCCTGGTCTGAACCCTGGGCCATCTGGTCCCCCACGCGCCCCCAAGGTTCACTCTTGAGCACAGAGCCGGGAATAGTCCCTGGGCATGGCTGGGTGCACCCCGTACACCAAAACTGACCCCCAATCACAGAAATATAAACGTTGTACCCCACTGTGGCGCTGAAGTGAAAACCGATTTCCGTCCCTTGTGTCACCCACCAGTGACCCACACACAGAGGACACTGCCCGGCTGGGGGCAGCGCGGGGCCATGGCCGTGCTGGGGGCGGAGGCTGCTTTGGCCTGCCGTGTCAGCTGTGGACACGGACTCATCGATCGCAACCGACACCATGCGGCGGGAGAGGCTGTGGGACTGGGGGCAGAGGGCACACGGGGAAAACTCCACTTTCTGCTCTGGGTGTTTTTTTTTTTTTTTTGCTTTTTGGGTCATACCCAGGGATGCTCAGGGGTTCCTCCTGGCTCTGCACTCAGGAATCACTCCTGGCGGTGCTGGGGGACTATACGGAGTGCCGGGGATCGAACCTGGGCTGGCTGTGTGCAAGGCCAACACCCTCCCCGCTGTGCTATCACTCCGCCCCTCTGCTCAATTTTGCTCTAAATCGAAAACTGCCCTTAAAAATAAAAATCGAGGGGCTGGAGCGACAGCACAGCGGGTAGGGGAGGGCGTTTGCCTTGCATGCGGCCGACCCGGGTTCGATTCCCAGCATCCCATAGGGTCCCCTGAGCACCGCCAGGGGTAATTCCTGAGTGCAGAGCCAGGAGTGACCCCTGGGCACTGCCAGGTGTGGCCCAAAAAGTAAAATAAATAAATAAAACTCGAGTCTATTGGAAGCAGTAATTCTGCCACCAGGCAGGGCACTCTGACAGCAGTGGGCAGCCGCCCGCGCTCCTGGGCTGGGCTCGGGAGAAAGCCCTGGAGACTCGGGGGGGACGTTCTGCCTCCCAAACTGACCTCGGCGCCACCCCTGCTAACGACGACCGTCCCCCCGGAGGCGCGGGCGGGCCGGGGGCACTCACCGCTTGCCCAGGCTGAGCAGGTTGCCCACCATGCGCTGCAGCACCTTCTTGACGTTGACCACCCCGTACAGGGCGGCGGTCACGTGCTGGCCGATCAGGTACTCGCACTCCTTCACCGTCAGCTGCTTGCCTTTCCCGAAGGCGTCGATGTAGATGTAGTCGAAGATGTCCAGGGTCGCCCTAGCCCGAGCGCAGAGGGGGCCGCGTCAGAGCCTCGGCGGCGTCCGCACTGGGGCGCTGCTCCCCGAACCACCAGGGTCGTGGCCCGAGTTCACAGGGCCCGATGCGGGGGCGAGAGCGGCAGTGCGGTGGGGAGGGCACCTGCCGTGCCCCGGCATCCCACAGGTCCCCCGCACACACATCGCCAGGAGCCGGTCCCTGAGCACCGCAGGGTGACCCCAAGCCCAACCCCCAGGCCCCCCAAAACTTAAAGGAGCCACGCTAGACAGTGTCCAGACCACACGGCACAGGGAACTCTGCGGACAGACAGAACAGCACGATGCACTGCTGAGCATCTCTAGGGAGATGTGAAAATCTTGCCGGGGGTCCAGCAAAAAGTTGAAGGAAGCCCACCTGGAATGCTGGGCCAATCCCTCAGCAAAAAGGAATGCTCGGGACCCCCGAGGCCTCCTCAGCGCGGGGCCGGGATGCAGGGCCTGGTGTGTGGTGAGCCTGCGCTCAACACATGAGCCAGCTCCCCCGCCCCGGGCACGTGGATCTGTGAAGCAACTTCTGCTGCGATCTGAACAGTGATTGCAAATTATTCATGGAACTTTCTCCTGGGCTGCCAAAAGGGCCCAGCTTTCTCCCTTGAGTCATACCAATGGTTCTTTTCTGTTTTTTAAATGGTGTGAGAATATCTATGTTCCAGAAATAAGAACTGCTCATCAACTCTTTGTAAAGCCGGAGAATTCTAGTTACAGGCTCTCTGGTAAATCAAACAACAGCAATTTGTTCTGTTTTGGGGGCCATACTCAGCTCTGCTCAGGGACTATGTATATGGTGCTGGGGACGGAACCCAGGTCATCTGCATGTAAGCCTTACCCGCTTACTCTCTCTCTGGCTCCCAGTTATATATTTTATCTGTGTTTGGGTCACAGCTGGTGTTGCTCATGGGACCATATGGGGAACGAGGGATTGAACTTGGCCACGTGCAGGCCAAGTGTCTCACCCACTATTCTATCACCACTCCTGCCCCAAATAACGTATTTCTAAAAATTCATGCAATTAAGTCAGGAGTGAGCCAAGAGAGCAGAGTGGAATACTCGAAAAGCCTCAGGGGCAGGAAGCTAACCTCAGGGCTGTTCGATCCACCACGTAACACAACCTACCCGACCCCCAGGGCGGGTCATCACAGCCCTCAGGACCGGGTCTGGAGCACAAACCCTCTGGGCTCACACGGCCAGTCTGAGCACTGTGAGGAACTGCTCTGAACTCCCAAAGACCACTGGGGCAGCCTCCTGTAAAAAAAATACTCCAGGATGGTGACGGGGCTTAGCGGCAGAGAATAAGCTCTCTACTTAGAGGAGCCGAGATTAGCCTCAAGAGCAACAGGAAAGAAAACTACTCTAAAAATAGAGACTGGCATAAAAAAAAAAAAAGAAAGAAAGAAATGCGGGTGGGGGGGGGGGAGGCAGGGCCAGGTGGAGGCACTATGCCTCTTATCAAACTAGGAATTTATTTATTTTTGGTTTTGGGCTCACACCCAGCAGTGCTCAGGCCTTACTCCTGGCTCTGAACTCAGGGATCACTCCTGGCGGTGCTCAGGGAACCATACAGGATGCCGGGAATAGAACCAGGGTCAGCTGCGTGCAAGGCAAATACCCTCCTTGCTGTGCTCCCTCTGAGCCCCAAACCAGCAATTTAGAAGGCTGTTTCGAACCTCTCAATGAGAGGCCCCAATATCATGCTTTATGGTACAAGTTATGCGCATGTCATTTAAAGTCAAAGCAAGAATGCCTACTAATAATGCCTACTAACATTCAACTCTGTGCAAGGGGCCTTAACACCAGAGGAAAAATAGAGGAAAAAGGAGAGAAAAAGCCAAACATGAAAAGGCCAGAAAAACTCGTGATTGTTTATAAAAAAATAAATAAAAGAGGCAAGGGCTGAAAAATATTAGCATCACAATGCGTATTAATGCAAAAGGTACTAATGATCAGATCTGTACCTAAATCACCGACCGTCTTCCTCCCCTGCGTACCATCCCCACCTAACACACAAATAAACGACCCCTCACAAGAGCAGCACAGCCAGGGCCGGGAGGGCGAGTCACAAGGCACACAGTCCGGCATGAAGGGCCGACAAGATTCCTCCTACGAAATCGAGGACTCCACAGCTCAATCCGGGCACCTCCTATGGTCCCCTGAGCGAGCCAGGAGGGACCCCTGAGCACTGCCCGGTGTGGTCCCCAAACAAACTAACATCCATGATGTCAACATAAACTCTACTGCTAATCAATGTTCACAAAGGATTTTGCAGGTATGGCTGACTCTCAAGCTACAGAAAAGCAAAAGGTTCACAAGAACCCAAGGACCGTGCAGACCTTGGGGACGGTCCCCTGCCAGTGACTAGGGAGAATGAGGCAGCGACAAAGCAGGCTGGCCAGTGCAGGCGGAGAGAAGAAACCACGTCTGCCGGCGTCCTCGGCACAGGCGGGGGGCGGAGGGGCTGGTACTTCTGGAGGGCCGGGCAAGGGCGTCCCTAGGGGCCCGGAGACCCCCAATGGCTGCATTCTTCACTTATGCTTGTCTGTTCATTTTGTCATTGAAGAAGGAAAAACAGATCGCTACCACACAGGAAACGTGCCCTGCATCTTGTTATTACGGTAAATATTATGGTACTTGGTGTCTGAAATGCTTTCGAGCATGCAAAATTCCTTGACGGATCATACAGGCATTTACAAATTATTTTAGAGATGTTTGAGGAAATCTGTTGGGTTATTTAGGGAGAAGTGGGTGTAAATCATTTTTCTCACTTGAAAAAAAAAAATGAAAAATGGATGTCTGCTATCCAAAACCCCAAACCATCCAATTCATTTTTAGGAACAAATTATATGTAGCAAACAAGGAGAGCCAGTTCATACTATTTAAGGAAACATACATATGCAATAAACTATCAAATCTGCATGGAGACATTAAATACATTCAGGCTGACTGGGGAGAGGGAGAAAGGGCTAACCCAGAGAAGGCTCCACACACATCTTCCGTTTCATACACTGCCGGGGGGGGGGGGGGGGGAAGAGTAAGAGAGGAGTTACATTCTGTTTCCTACGCCTGCACCAGGCAATCCTACCAGGGAATTCTCACTTATTTCTCCAACTTTTATGTCTTGGGTCTGGGGTCACACCTGGCAGTGCTCAGCAGCTTACTCCTGGCTCTGTGCACTGATTAAGGCAAGTGCCACACCCACTGTACTATCTCTCCAGCTCCTCCAATGCAACCACACACACACACACACACACACACATATCCCATTTCACAGATGAGGGAACTGCATCAGAGGACACCCTAACGTGAACCTAGCCTGACTTACACACACACACATACACACACACACACACACACACACACACACATTTCACAGATGAGGAAACTGCATCAGAGGACACCCTAACGTGACCCTAGCCTGACTTCCAAGCTCAGGCACTTTCTCCCGTAACACTCATTTCACCAGAGTCTCCCCCTGCTGGCTATGAGGAAGCTGTTTCAAAAGCAGGGTAACATCAAGTTACTTTGTTTCTTTCCCCTCTAAATGGTACATTTCATGAAATCACATTTCTATTCTGTGAGCCAGTTCTTCCAAGTAAAAGTTAGAAAACAAGTTTTTTTTGGTTTTTGTTTTTTAAAAGCACCGCATTGTCTAAAAGGAAACCAGCTTCTAAGAGAATGCAACAAAACTCATTAGCTGGGTCCGCAAAGTACACACCGGCTCCTCACCCCTGCCAGAAAGGCCGATGGCAGCGATAAGGCTGACCCTTCTCTGCACAGAGAACTCGGCCGCTCCGTCCTCCGCGCCCGGCTCGCCTGAGCGGGAGTGTGGGAGGGCGAGGCGGGGGAGTCGATGGGAGTCTGGAAAGTAAGTTTCTCTAAGAACATGAAGAACTCTTCGGTGTGTCTGGGAACAAAGTGAGTTTACGACTGTCCTCCCCGCTCCCGGCATCTGACTCCCAGAGAGGGGAGCACTGAGACGGCCCGAGCTGCCCAGAGCCCACCCGCCCGGGGCGGCTCACCCTTCTGCGCCCTGGCACCACCGCAGTAAGAAGTGACTCGGGAAGTTGACCGGCTCCAGCGGGACCCCCAACTGCCGGGCGATAGTCAAGTAGAGCAGGGACATGCTGATCGGGATCCCCGTTCTGCGTATCAGAACCTAAAGGAGGAAAAGGAAGAGTCCCTGAGCTTCACGGAGCACCAGCTCCTCGCGGTCTCGACCCGCTTCTCAGGCAGACACCTGCAGGGCCCAGCGCCACGCTGGGCTGTGAGGAACAGGGCTGAGTAGCTGCTCACTTAGGGAGGGGGGCGGCACGCTCCACGGGCCAAACTCACCCGCCTCTCGTTTCTGTTTAGAAGAGCTTGATTAAAAATATATATATATATATATGTGTATATATACATTATATATAGACACACAGAGATTCGAAAGAGTACTAGCTCTTGACACAGGACATTCGCACGTCTCCACAAGGCCACACTCACAAGTCCTGCGCGGTCTGCGCCTGTCCCTTTACAATGCAGAACCAAGTCATCAGGACAGAGCACCTGGTCCGTGAGAGGCAGAGGAGCCGGTGGCCCTCCGCAGCGTGCCGACCCCCGATGGCCAGGCTCCTTCTCACAGAAGGAGTGTCAGGCCGGTTCATGGAAAGCGCCGGCAGCCTGCAGTGCAACTGAAGGCGAGGACAAGGGAGCCGGGCGGGAAACAGCGCCCGTGTCCATCCGGAAACACAAACGGACTCCACCAAGCCCAAGGAATATCCATCTGTAGCCCAGAATTTGCCTCTAGGGCTTTCACGGCAGACTATTCTCTGTGAGAAGAAACGCACAGCAACACTCAAACGCCAGGGGCAAGAGCGAATTTCAGCGATAGCGAGAGGTGAGCGGGGGCGACTTAAGTCTTCAAGACCTTCCCTGCGAGGAGCTCAGCGCGTGCCCGTCTGCGTGTGCCAGCACCCACCTGGTGCATGTAGAGGTTCAGGGCGTTGTAATAATCCATCCGATTCCCCTTGAACTTCAGCTGGTCGTACAGGACATAGTTCATGGCGTCCAGCACCTGGCTCTGGAGCTCGATCTCCATGATCATGGGGGATTCGCCTAGAACAGAGACCTACTCTGAGGACACAAGCACCACGGGGCAGGCTGGGGCGAGGGTACCCAGACGCCGGCACTGTTTGACAGAGCACTGTGCACACGGGGGCGGGGGGGCTCTAGAGTCCTTGATCTACGCTGCCCGGGACGCACACGCCTGGGCGTGACTGGGGCCAGAGAAAGGGGACACGCGGCAGAATTTCTCAAGTGCGCCAACTCCTCGAGGCGTCCCCCTGGCACGCGGGGCCGGACCCAGAGCAATGCCACACCTGCCTTGAAGGCCAGACTGGGGTGGCGGCTGTTGATGCCCCGGAGAGTCTTGCAGACGAGCTCGACGATGCCGTCGATCTGGGCCTGGATGTCCTTGAGGTTGATGTTGGAGAGAGGATTGCAGTACTGGTCAATGTACACGGCTCCTGGGGAGGACACATGGCACGGAATCAGCTTCGATCTGCCCCCCCCATGCCAACACCAGGCCGCCCTTTGCCCCAGACACTGCCCTTCACTGTAGCCCACTGGGAAACCTTCCCAGCTCGGATGCCAGGCCTTGCCGTTCCCGTAAAGTTGCATAACGAAGGAGCTGACGATTCACACTTAAAAAAAAATTAATTATATATATATGTATATATATACACATATATGTATATATGTATATATATATATATAAATATAATCTCAAACCTCTCTAGGGTTATGGAATCAAAAAGCCCAGGGCAACATGGCACATCCCCTGACTCTATTACAGGAGAAAGAGTTTACAAAGGAGAGCTCGTCTGGCCCTTGTCTCTCCCTCTTTAACTCTCCTATAGTTCAGAATCGAAAAACTCTAAAAATCCTCATGGCGTGAAGCAGTTCCTTTATTAAGAGGGAAGAAAAAAAAAAAAAAACCAGCTGAAAGTCTCCAACGGCAGATGGGCCATCTGAAGGCCTTACACCTCTCTGAAGGGCCAGCCAGCGAAAGGTCCTTGGAGCTAACTGCATCAGCCGTTCTCAGGGGTTATTCCCAGCTGGCTCTACGCTCACGACTGGCTCTGGGGTCTGAACCTGGGGCCCAAGGATGAAGCAAGCCTCTTAATGCCATTCCATCTCTCCAGCTCTCACCGTACTTTGGAGCTACAAGAACACTTACAAAAAGCCGACAGCGATAAAGATGTACCAAGCAAACAGGAGATAATGTCCATCAAAACCAGCTCTCGGGCTGGAGACAGTGCAGAGCTTTGTGTCCACCCTGTACGTGGCTGACCTAGGGGCAGGCCCTGAGCTGCAGATGCTCCTTGTGTGGAGCCAGGAGGAAGCTCCGAGAATCAGCAGGTGTGGCCCCAAATCAAACTCCCGCAGCCGGAATAAAGGACCACCGACCCTCTCGGCCCTGAGCACATGCCTAAGCAGACACAGCTCTCTGGGTCCTTTGGGTGTGAGGCACTGTCCCTTGGGAGGCCATGGCGTCATTTAAAATGTGAGGGCTCGAAGAGTTAAGGGGCAGTAACTTCCTCCCACACTGCGGGAGAGGCGAGTGGGAGGAACGGGCACCGAGTGACCCGAGGCCCCGCCGCCTCAGGTCGCCCACATGCAGGCCAAAAATCCACGCGGCACTTCTCTCCTGACACGGCTTTGTCAGGGCGCCTGCGTGTTCCAGGGGGCTTCTCCAGGACCAACCCCCACAACCGGCTTCCAAGCCCTCCCCTACTTACGAAACACCCCCTGCCTCCCCACTGCCGCCAGCACCTCCGGGGGATAGTAAGACTTTTGATGGGTCACTTGAAAAGTAGAATCACTTGGCAGACGAAAATGATGCCTGTTTTTCCTAAACAAGCAACTGTTCTTGAAAAGGTGGAATAAACTGCAGGTAGGACGGCTCGATCTGAGGAAGCGTATGAGAGGGTTCCGGGGTGGGGAAAAGGTTTTTTTTGTTGTTGTCTAGTGAACCGAAAGATTTTTCACTTCCTTTTGGATGTTACAAGCCTTTCGCACAGGCAGAGGTAAAATCTGGAGTACGCATGGATGGTAACAAGGGATCACGAGGAACTCAGTGACTCTTGGGAGGAGTAATCTGCACAGAGAGGTCGGGACCACGTAGGAGTGTTTTCAAATCAATGCTTCGGTGGCAGTAAAAACTGCAGGCATTGTACTAGCGAGAGACACGCTCTTACTGGCAGTGGCTTCCCACTGAACGCTGCAGGGTGAAGAGAACAAAGGCAGAATTCAAAGGACGAGGGGTAGCATGAACGGGGGTGCAGAGGCAGGTAGGATACACCTGCGGGTCACCACTGGGGCCGGCAGCCTGGCTGGTGTGAATGAGACATTTTGGAGGTGGACGGGTCAAGGGTCAGAGTTAGAAGGATGATCAGGTCGTAAGGGGCACTGAATGGCAGGCAAGAGACTAAAAAAAAAAGGGGGGGGGTGGGGAAACGAGCAGGCCGCATTCGGCACCCCCCGGAGGATTGGAGGGTCTGGGTCTCGGACAGGACTGGCCGCACCGGCTGCTGTGAGGGGCAGGGGGGCTGCTGGCCGGGGGTGGACAGGGTGGACGGTCGCTGAGAGGAGCAGTGGGGAGGGAGATGTGTGCAGTGGGCAGGTCACTCCTGGGAGAGCCTCGAGTGTCAGCCTCATGTGTACTGCACTGCCGTTAATTGATGGGGATGTTTGTGCAGGGGAAATTTTAAGGTTTTTTTTTGTTTTGTTTTTTAAATTAAGTTACATTTTGTTCTTATTCAACCTGGCTGGAACAAAGAGTCACTGCCATTATCTATCCTATCCACCTGACTTCCCTCCCCCTCGCCTCTCTCTCGCCAGGACGGGCAGACGCACTGCTGCGCGGGAACATCCTGTCCTCACTAAACTTCAACCAGAGGCGCAGGGCTGTGCCCGGGGCAGAGGGAGCCAGGACTAGACGTATTTATTCCCACTCGGAGACGACGGCTCAGAGCTGAGACACGGAGATGCAGCTCACGAGCTCGAAATCAGCCTCCTGCTCCGAACGCAGGCAGCAGCTCCAGGACAGACCAAGCCTCCACGCCAGCGCCTTCCAAACTGCCCGGACGATCGCACCCAGCTCCGGGCCCAGGGAGTGACCTGTCACGGCCCTCTCATCAGGGACAGTCCCCACCACTGCTCCGGGTGCCAAGTGACTTAGCTGAGGACTGGCTCATCCTCGTTAAAACCTTACCTTCAAGGTATGATTCATAGTCATCGGGCTGCTGAAGGAAAGCCTTAAGATTATTTAAAATTTTCTGCTGCCGTAAGTAGTAAAGAATTTTTTTGGCATAGTATTTCCAGGTCAAGGCTTTTCTGGAAGAAAACAACGTCGACACAGAATCACATCATTAAAGCTTCTGAGTATCTACTTTTCCACTTCACATAGACCGTACCATGTTAAAGAGTGTACTTATGCAGAAGGACAGAAATGGTTTATGATCCCACAGTCCCTCTTGCCCGCGAGGCAAACAACACAGGTCAGGACTCTGCGGCAGTAATAAGACGTTAAGTGACTCAGAGTGAAACTAAGTAAGTGCTCAGTTAGCATTAGATGTCTGAAAGGGAAATTAACAGCAATCTGGAAAGGTAGGGGTGCTGACCGGGTCTCTGAGGCAAAGAGGATCCCCCGGCCAGTGGCCTCCCATGCATGCCTGGGCCTCGCGGGGATTCAGACCCACTGCACCCACTCGGTTCTGCAGACACACTTCCCCGCCTGAACTCCGGGCTTGTCCCTCCCCCTGCACCCATAGTTCTGATTTGACGGGGAGCCCCTTGCTTCCCCTCCCCATCATCTCAGTCTCCGGCCCATCATTCCAGCAGACCTGGACCTCGGCGCCACCCCTGACTGCACGCGCTTCCTCAAAGTCACAATAAGACCAGTAAGGGGACCAGCGTTCTCACCGTCTCGACGAGGACTATGAGCAACTGACAGCTCACGTGGTTCCCTGCCACACCCAGCAGTGCTCAGGGCTTACTCCCAGCTCTGTGCTCAGGGGCCACGACTGGCAGGCTCAGGGGGCCATAGACGGTGCCTGGGATGGAACCCAGGTGGGCCACGTACAAGGCAAGCCCCCCTGCTCCTTTTCAATAGTGCTCTGTGCCCGCATAATCAGGGCTCAGACACCACACAATCCTTTCTCCCTTATCAACTGCCCTCTGGATTTCACCATATGAGCAAATACTTCCACGTGCACCTCGAATCCCACGCCGCTGTCTGGGTGACTGTTCTGGACTACGTGGCTTCCGTATGTGAGCCACTTCTCCAGAAGGGCTCACAGATAATGTCTGTCCGCAGCCTTGACACACCTGGGGCTCAGTTTGGCTGGATACAAAAATCCTTGGCTGAACATTTCGGATTTTTGAGCATCTTCAAAATATGTTTTTCTGCTGCCTCTAGCATAGGGCATTGCTGCTGAAAAGTCTTCTGATATTCTGATTTTTCTTTCTCTTTGGGAAACTCGAAAGTTTCCCAATCTTTCGTTTGTTTTTGTCTTTGGGCCATACCCAGGCGGTGCTCAGGCTGACTCCGGCTCTGAGCTCGGGGATCACTCCTGGCGGTGCTGGGGGCGTTGGGAGGGAGGGAAATGAGACCTAATAGGCCTTGGTTTTTTTTTCCTTTTGGGTCATACCTGGCGATGCACAGGGGTTACTCCCGGCTCTGCAGTCAGGAATCACCCCTGGCGGTGCTCAGGATGGGATGCTGGGAATCGAACCTGGGTCAGCCGAATGCAAGGCAAACACCCTTCCCGCTGTGCTATTGCTCCAGCCCCTTTAGGCCTTGTTTTTAGGCCACACCCGACTGAACCCCAGTTAGCCAAGTGTTAAAGAAGAACTGGGGTTCTGTCTTTAATACCCACTACTGAGATCCATTTCCCTGCTGGTCGCAGAGTCTGTTTTCGGGCACAGCACGGGCCCTTCTAAGACGTTGCCTCTCACACCGGCGAGAGGGGGTTTCCCGCCAGTGGGCCTGGTTCCCCGCACCACGGCACTGCGTGGAGGGCCCCCACAGCAATCTGCACACAAAGGGACTGTGAAAGAGCTATTTTTAAAAAATTAAGCAAGAATACTCCTTGTCTGGCTCCCAAGCCTTCATTCTCCCTTGAGCGCGTATTCCACTTGCTCATGCCCACATTTCTGTGCCCAGCGCTGTATCTCTGGAGAAGCTTGTGTTCTCTTGAACACTTATTTCTCCGCCTTTTCTCCTTGCACATATTTCTAAGCAAGTTGTTGTTCAATAAAATCCATCTTGCTTCACAAAAAGAAGAATATGTATATATATATATATATATATATATATATACATCCCTTGCTGTCTGGGGCTGGAGTGTTAGAATTGGGGGGAGGACACTTGCCCTCTATTTGGCTAACTGGGGTTCGATCCCCAACATCTCATGAGCCGTAACAGGAATGATCACTGCGTGCAGAGCCAGGAGTTACCCCTGAGGATCCCCGGTGTGGCCTAAAAACCAAACAAACAAAAAAACTAAAAAACCCTAAAACCTGTTTTAGGTTCAAACTAGCGGGCCAGTGTTTATATATTAATGACGTCTATCTCTGAGCTGACTGCACTGCCCTAGTGCTAAGGGGCCGTGCGTACTCTCTGCCCCTTCAATAAACAGAGGCAGGCGCCACTGCTATTTTTGTTCGGCATTGCCAGGGCCGCACACGTGTGAGGTATGAACTCTATGGCCGAGCCACAACCCTGGCACTTAACATTTTCCTGAAGTGGATTTTAAAGGTCCCGAAACATGATTCTACGCCACCTAGATCTGCCCACAGGTGAATGGCTTTCTCTGATCCTTTCTGTATGTCCCCATTTTTTCTTAGAGCGAGAAAGAATTCTACTATGATTTCCCTGCTCGGAAAGAAGAAAGCTGTCTACATCCTTTTTCTGCTTCTGCCAGACCAGTCTTGAGTAATAAGGTCCAGTCGAGATCAGTGTTTCCCAGAAAGGGCAATACACTACTCACCCCCTCCTGGGAAGCTGGGGTGGGGGTGGGGCTGCAGCAGCCTCACAGGCAATGGGGGGGGGTCACTTTCTTATTTGTTTGGGGCCATGCGCAGTTGCTCCCAGAGGAACTCGGGGGGTTCATTTGGTGCTGGGGACCCGACCCAGGCTCCACACAGAGGCACTGTGACTGCAGCATAAAGAACACAGATCTCAGCGCGTGCTGTGTGGTATTTTTGGGGAAAAGGTTTTCCAAAAGGTGGCAGCAGGCCCAATGTCTGGGAACTCTGGCCCTCGACTGTAGTTTTGCAATACATTATTTTTTCCTATGATAATAATTAAAAAAAAAAAAAAGCCTGAGCATCTGTTGAAAGTTTCCTCTTCTGCATGTATTTTATGACAATATTATTCAATTTCCCTTGCTGTCTGGGGCTGTGCTATTATTATCTGACGACAGTGCTATTATTCAATTAAAACACCGAGGGGCCCGAGGAAGAGCACAGGAGTAGGCATTCATCCCGCAGCCCGCCAGCCCCAGTCCTAGCCCTGGGACCACGAGCAGTGCCAGGGGCACTCTACAGCAAGAGCCCGAGCCTGGCCGGGCGTGGAGCACTTGCTCTTTGCACAGGCGAGGCCTGGGTTCAACTCTCAGCGCCACACAGTCCCAGGCACCAGGACGGGAGCAGCCCTCGGCCCCGCCTACCAGAGCAGGACGCCGACGACAGGAGCGGCACCAGGCCTCCTCTTCCCAAACCCTCTGGGTCCTGTGGGACACAACTCGGCTCCTGCACTGGTCGTAGAAGAACAAAGTCTTCCCACTGAAGGGCATATATTCTACTGTGCCTTTCCATCAGGTTCCACAGCTATGCCCAGAAACCCTATTCCTAGGGCTTGATTACTCGGAAACAAACTCCCTAGAAACATCACATTTAGCTACTCCACGGTAACGGGAAAAAAAATGTGGAAGACAGTGGTTACCCATCTGTACGCAGACGGGTAGTTATAGTAAATACTGTAAAACGGTATGCAATCGTTTTCAAAAGTGAATCTGACCTTTTAATCAATAATCAGGATAGGTATTCTCTTTCAGGGGGGCCTCCCAGACCTGGGGGGGTGGGGTGGGGGCGAGGGGGCCTGTCAATTCAGAGCAAGGGCCAGGGATGCTGCAGTACTTGGTGCTCGGGACACCAGACCATCAGGTGTGCTCAGGGGGCCCCAGGCTGCACCAGCCAACGCTCAGTGCTCAGGGCACCAGCACCCACCTGGGGCAGCCATGAGCAAGGCACATGCACCTGAAGCCTACACTCTTTCCCTGCCCCCAGTCACTGCTACACGGAGACTGAAAAAAAAAAAGACATCAAAAAGGACCTATATTGTTACATTCCATAAAATAAGGATCTGCCATTTGGAGGTTAATGGGCTAAAACTTCTGATTAAACATGGCTGATTTAGAAAACAATCACGATCCTCCTCCATCTCTACATGTATCGGCGTATATTAGCGTGGAAGGATATAAGCTAAATGTCACCGCTAATTCCAGGATGGGAGCAGGGAAGGCCGACAGGACGGAAGGAGCAGGGACAAACAGCAAAAGCACCATTTGCAAGGAGCAAACCAAAACCAATCAACACAGCACGTCCGACAGTACCTTTCCGCACTTAGAATGTATGTGCACGTAAAAGACAGGCCAGCTTTTATTTTTAAGGCTACACAATACTGACTATTAGATCACACTTCAATTCATTTATAGATAAACCAAAATAGAAACGGAAAAATGACCTGTCTACGTCTGAACTCATCCAAGGCCGAGAATAGAGACACATCTTCCCTCGCCCTACTGTGAGTTTCAGTCTCTCTTAAACCCTCTTAAGGAAAGAATCTTATGTCTTATCTGTAAGTCATTTCACAATAATCCCTCCTAAAGAGATAAGCAACTGACAGCATTCTTACTTTCATCACTAGTGAAGTTTCTAGAACTTTCACAGCAGAAAATCTGTTTTGTTTGTCACTGGCTCATGCCTGGTGATGCTCAGGGGTTCATAAGGGATGCTGGGGATTGAACCCGGATCAGCCACGTGCAAGGCAGGCACCTTCCCTGGTATACTACCTCTCCAGCTCCGAGCAGAGAATTTTTGGTAGGTAAATTAAGCTGCATGTTATCTTTTGATAAAGAAGAAATTACTTTTCCCAGCAAAAGATATGACATAACAAATTTTAAGCAATAACCAAGAGATAATGAATATCTCTTGATCAGGAGGAAGATTCAAGTACTTGTAATCTCATGATCAAATATTACTCTTTTGGTAACTAACCTGAGGAACAGTTAAATCTCATCCATTACAACATAATTAAGGGGCTGGAGTGATAGCACAGCGGGGAGGGCGTTTGCCTTGCATGCGGCCGACCCGGGTTCGATTCCCAGCATTCCATATGGTCCCCTAAGCACCGCCAGGTGTGATTCCTGAGTGCAGAGCCAGGAGTAACCCCTGTGCATCGCCAGGTGTGACCCAAAAAGAAAAAAAAAAGACATAATTAAGGGGCTGGAGTGATAGCACAGCGGGTAGGGCGTTTGCCTTGCACGCGGCCGACCCGGGTTCGATTCCCAGCATCCCATATGGTCCCCTGAGCACCGCCAGGTGTGATTCCTGAGTGCTGAGCCAGGAGTAACCCCTGTGAATTGCCAGGTGTAACCCAAAAAGCAAAAAAAAAAAAAAAAAAAAAAAACCATAATTAAGAAAACAGATTTTATAAATTGAATTCCCGACAGGTAAGTCTGGTGATGGTGGGCAGAAAAGTAAGTATAAAGGATCATTTTTGTTATCCAAGGCATACAGATACGTAAAGCACAGCTCTGACCCACTGCATATTTAAATACTCTCTTCTCTTTCCAAAGCAATGTTTTGCAAGCCTTCTTTAGGTCTCAAATCTATCTCACATATCATACGTTTCCCTTACACATACAGAATTTTTCAAAACTGCAACGGTGACCAGACAAATTATTTAGAAGCACACGCCCCAGAGTTCAGCCCCACACTAACAACAGCAATTAATTTTGGAGCCATGCTTAAAAGAAATTAAAAAGCGATCTCTGGTAAACTCTGACTTACCTTCCTTCCATATTCAGGATGCACACCAGTTCATCCTCAAAAAATATCTCTGGTCCCTCAAGATTCTCAATGTCACTAAAACCGTTACAGGGGACCTACGGGGAAGACACAGAGACACACACTTCAGTGACAAGGCCGGAAGGATGCCGCTGCGACTCCTGCAGGCCCCCAGGCGCAAGGACGTCCCCTCACTGCCCGGCGTCACCGTCCACACCACAGGGGGCAGGCGACACGCAGTACGTCTCGCTGGGATCTCGCTGTCCCGTTTCCGCAGACCCGTTTCCGCAGACCGGCACTCCCGGAAGCGGTAACAGGCCCCTCCGGGCAGGCAGCCTCTCTGAGGCCAGGTCGAGCCCTGCCAGCTTCCCGACTAGTCCACAGAGACCATTTCCACGCCGCCGCGGGGGCGCACGACCACGAGAGGCTGCCCGGGGCTCGGGCAACTCGGCCCCTGCGTGGCTTTTCTCCCCTGCCATTGCAAACGGTGGGGACACGCAACACATCAGCCGGAAATGTGCTACTCCCCCCATTGTTCTGTACAAGCAGACAGGGAAACGTTACGCCAACCTGTGGAGACGCGGAGCCCACAGGAACACAAGGGAATCACCCACCCGCAAGTCAACCTCAAGTGGACGCCTGGTCTAGCCACGGCCCTGGACACAGTGGTTCAGGACGGAAGAAACGACGGGAAAAAAAACACACAAACCCACCACTATTCGATAAAGACCATTATAAATGCGCAAAACCCTAGACTACAGTCAGAGGTCAAGTCGCAATGCCTCGTGGAGCAAGCCCCGAGAGCATCCAACACAACGAGGACTGAACTGTATGGCGCCCGAGGGACAGTCCAGCGGGAGGCCATCTTCCTGCACGGGCCCCAGCACCGCCGGGAGTAGTGCCTGAGTGCAGGACCAGGAATAGCCCCCAACCCCTGAGCATCGTCATGTACGGCAGGCCCCAAAACAAACAGCTGAAATACATGCATGCGAAGACATTTACACCAGTATTTGAATCTTGTGACTATGACTGCTTTTAGTTGGGTTATAGTTTATTCTATCCAGAGGTGAACGCAGTTTGTTCATTCTTACATTAAAATTTTATTAGTAGGGCCAGTAACGCGCTTGCCTTGCACGTGGCCGATCTGGGTTCAATCCCTGGCACCCCAGATGGTCCCCTGAGCCCGCCAGCAGTGTGCCATGAATAAAGAGCTATGAGTAAGCCCTGAGCACTGCCGGGTGTGGCCCTCCAAAAAATTTATTTGTAGAAATGAATTATACAAAGGAATGATCTATTTTTATTCTCCATAGAGGAATAGGTTCAAATCTGTTCAACGTTCAAATTTCCATTTTCAAAACTAGAAAAGGCCTCGAAAAAGCGCTTCAAATAACTGACTCCATTAATTGTAGTTATAAGTATTTAATAAGACAGACTCTCTAGTAAACCAAATCAGAGGGTCTGTTTTCTAGACCTCCACCAAATAAATGGAACTTAGGGGCTGGGGAGGCAGTCTAGTGGTCGAGTGCATAGTTTTCATGTATAAAGCTCTGGGTTTCATCACCAAAGATATTAAAATTGGTATGGGGCCAGAGAGAGAGAGAGAGAGAGGGAGGGAGAGAGGGAGAAAGGAGGAGAGAGAGAGGGAGAAAGGGGGGGAGAGAGAGAGAGAAGAGAGGGGAAGAGAGAGAGAGAAGGGGGAGGGGGGAGAGGGGGGGAGAGAGAGAGAGAGAGAGACAGAGAGACAGAGAGAGAGAACAAGAGCAAACAACAGCCCAGCCCAGCCCAGCGCAGGGTTTACAGGTGCAAGTCCTAGCACCGGGCTGGGGCTAGTGCACGCTGGGCGTGGCCCCCAGACAAAAAAGCAAAACAACAACAACTGCCAATTAGGCACACGGGATCCTTTTCTGAGTTGAAACAAAATTTCAAGCCTGACGACCTGCTACAGAACCTTCTCCCTGCAAGGGACACCAACCAGCGAACCCAACCCCCACCCCCCTGCATTTCAGCCAACATTAAAAAACGAAAGAAAGAAAAAAAAAAAAAATCCCCACGCCCACCAGGGGCAGCGAACACGGACAATCAGATTGGGAAGCCACAGCGGCGCGCGAGGGGGAGTCCGCTGGCCTGGCACCCCGCCAGCAGGGCTCAACCCCCGGCACCGCCCCCGCGATGCTTCCCCCAAAGCCCAGAGCCAGGAGTGCTCCCTGAGCACCGCCGCCGGGTGTGGCCCCACCAACACGACCACCACAATAACTCAGCCTTCCAGGGCGCTCTGCAACCCTAACCAATAAAGCGGATCACGAGAGCGCATCTCGAACCCTCCAAGTTACCCTAACAAATGCGCAACGAAGAACCCGGCTGCTGGGGGCGGGGTGGGGGGAGGCAACAACTGGGGGGGCGCCGCCGGGTATCCCCATACCTCCCCCCCCACCCCGCGCCCTGCGCACACCCAGGGCCCGGCCCCTGCCAGCCCCTGCCAGGCGCGGGCTGGGCCGCGGCACCCAGGGGCCCCCCAAGGCTGCCGCGGCGCCGCGCGCCCCCCGCGCCGCCGCAGCCCGCCCTCTCCCCGCCCGCCGCGCGTCGCGAAGGGAGGCTGCGGGCACAAATGGCTTCATTCTGTCGCCGAGAGGAGGGGGGGAAAAAAGGGACACAATGACTCTTGCGGCCAGCCACCGGCGTGCGGGCGGAGGGGGAGGGGACGGGCGCGCCCCGGAGAGCAGGCGCAGGGGCAGGGGCAGGGCCGCGGCGCGGGCACAGCCTTACGTGCTCGGAAAAGAAGCGCTTGGAGAAGGAGGCGACGATCTTGCGCGCCTCGAGCCCCGCTTTCTGCCGAACTTTATACTCCTCCAGCCAGTTGACGTAGTCGGTGGGGCTGTAGTGCTTCATCAGGGACGGCCACCTGCGGGCGGGGCGGGACACACGCACCCCCTGAGCGCCGCGCCGCGCGCCCCGCGCGCCCACCGGGTGACCTTGGCGCCCCGCGGCCCCGCCAACCCTGCCGCCCACCCGGGCCCGCCGCGGCCCGCGCCCACAACAATGGCAGAGCGCGCCGGCCGGGCCCCGCGCATCCCCGCACGGCCGGGGGAGGCGGGGCGGCAGCATCCTCGGGGCGCCGGGGACCCGGGGACCGGGGAGGAGGAGGGGGAGGAGGAGGAGGAGGAGGCGCGGGGGTGGGGGGCGCACCCCTCCCAAGGTCACGCCGCCCACTCCGGGGGGCCGCGGGCCGGCGTCCACCCCGAGTCCCCCCGCCGCCCCCGCCCCGCCGGGCCCGTCCACGGCCGAGCACAAAAGCGGCGCGCGGCGGGGACCGGGCCGCGGGGACCGGGACGGGGCGGCGGGGACGGGCCGCGGGGACCGGGACGGGGCGGCGGGGACGGGCCGCGGGGACCGGGACGGGGCCGCGGGGACTGGGCAGCGGGGACGGGCAGCGGGGACGGGCCGCGGGGACGGGCCGCGGGGACGGGTCCGGGCGGGCGCGCGCGGGGGCGCCCCGAGGGTCAGCGCGGCCCGGCGGCCCGGGAGGGCCTTTGTCTGCGGCCCGCGGGCGGGGCGGGCGGCGCGGGGCGCGGCGCGGCGGGGGGCGCGGGGGGCGCGGGCCGGGGCGCGGGCGGGGCCGGGGCGGGGGGCGCGCCGCGCTCACCTCAGCCGGAACTGCTCCTTCCACACCTTCCCGCTGCTCTGGCACAGCTCGCGCAGCCGCCGGCAGGTGCTGGACACGCGGCCGATGTCGGCGGCCGTGAGCGAGCCGCTGCACAGGATGTACTCCAGCACCTCGCCGGGCAGGCTGACCAGGCAGCTGAGGCCCGCGGCCTCGGGCGCGGCCTCGTCGGCCAGCGCGGGCACCACCTCCATCGCGCTGTCGACCGCTGCCGCCGCCATCTTGTCCGCGTACCTGGGGGGGGCCGCCGCGCGCGCGCACGCGCCGCCGCGCAGGCCCCGCCCACCGCGCCGGAGGAGGGGCGGGGCCTGCGGGAGCCACGCCCACGGCGCTGGACCACCATCCCCCCCCCCCCCCACACACACACACACCTCGCTCTTTCACCCCCCTCCCCACCTCCTCCACCCAACGCGGGCTACGGCTTGGAAGTTGTGAATGCCCGGGTTGGGAAAAAAAAAAATCACTGCGTTGTGTGTTCAACCCGAGAGTCGGGAATAGAAGAGAGGGATTTTTTTTTGTTTTTCTTCCTTTTTTTTTTTTTTCCCCGAGGATTTCATTCGAGTTCCTGGTCCTAGATTCTCATTTAGATCCGCTTGACGGTGGCAGATCTGCACACTGATGTGATAAGAGCCATTTAAAAGAAAAAAAAAAGAGAGATTTATCGTCCCTTCCCTTTGTTAGGGCGATGGCCGAAGGCGGCCCACAGTTGATTGCGGTGTTATTTGTGAAACGGTTCTTGAGTGACAGCCGAGCTCTTTGCATCGTTCGTAAAAAAAAAAAAAAAAAAAATCAAAACCAAAGTGGAGGCGAACTTGGACGATTCTCTGGGTAGACAAAAGCCGTTTAATCAAACCAAGCTTAATTTCGTCTATTTTGCAAGACTAACCTGACCCGGGTCATTTCTTGTTTATGCCTCTGGAAATGAAAAGCAAGCTTGTGAACCGTTTCCCAAGGTTGCCATGACAATCTGGGGAAGTAAGTCATAGTGGATCAGCCAGCCAAGATCGATTTCTGGGCATTTAAGAGAACACAAGTGGCACCACCTCTTAAGGGAGTGGGAGATGGGGGGAGGGGGGACAATGCGTGCACAGTCCCTACCCTCTCCCTAACCTAAGCAGCTTTTGTAATGACATATCCACAGCCAGAGCTGAGTGATCCGGGTTTGTAAACAGCTTTGCTTTTCTTTCTTTTCTTTTTCGCTGGGGGAGGTGCACTAAACTCTTTCTAATCCTGATTTTCCTGATGTGACAGCAGCTGGAGGGTACATACATCCATTTGGTTGGGGGCTGAGGAAGGGAAGGTCGTATACACCGCCTAGGGACCTCACACCCTTGAGTTGTGGTCCAGCTCATGTCAAGACTCTGTCTCGAATTTGGTTGCTTAGGAACAGAACCTTTCCTGCAAGGACCCCTTCTCTGAGTCTGGCTGATAAATACCAATGTTCTCTCTGTTCTGAAGTGGGGGCCAGGGGCCAGAGTAATAGCGCAGCAGGCGGGGTGGGGGGAGGGGGCGGGGAGCGTTTGCTTTGCCTGCAGCTGATCCAGGTTTTCTCTCCAGCAGCCCACAACAAGGAGTAATCCCTGAGTGCAGAGCCAGGTGTGACCCCTGAGCATCGCTGGGTGTGGCCCAGCCCTTCTTTCCCTGCAAAAAAAAGTGGGGAACAATCTGGCCCAGCTGTCTGGGCTCACGAACTCAGGGCCAGAGTTTAGATCCAGAAAGAACCTGGCTTTGACCCTGCAAGAGTTCCCACCCACTCGTGTGGATGGCACTTTGGGGGTTGCCTACACTTAAAAAAAAAAATTCAGTTTGGAGGGGAGTCAGACGGTGCCTCCCAGGAGCTCAGGGTCCACTGGGGCTGCGGGGGGGGCAAACGCAAGTAAAGAAGAGCCCGTTGGAGTATTCAGAGGCTCCCCAAAGTGTGCCCCCCCACACCTGACAGTCAGAATGCCCTGAGCTACCAGAATTCCCCTTGATGCCAGCCAGGGTCCCTGTTCCTCTTAGGAAGAGATCTGGGGGGGGGGGGAGCGATAGCACAGCGGGGAGGGCGTTTGCCTTGCATGCGGCCGACCCGGGTTCGATCCTCGGCATCCCATAGGGTCCCCCAAGCACCGCCAGGAGTAATTCCTGAGTGCAAAGCCAGGAGTAACCCCTGAGCATCGCTGGGTGTGACCCAAAATGCAAAAAAAAAAAAAAAAAAAGGAAGAGATCTGGAGTCCCTCACTTGACTGCAAGGGGCCGTGCTGTCCCCCGACGCGTTGATCTCTGCAGCCATTCCTTTCTTCAGCCAGCCCCACCTCACAGAGTTGAGGTTGAACGAGGTCCTGGGGAGGCGGCCGTGCCCCTTCCCCACTCCCACTGTCCAGCCTGTGTTTCATGCCAGCGTTCCCCTCCTCCGAGCTGCCCCTCTCCAGATGGCCCCCCTCCCCGGGCCTCGCCTTCCGTCATTATCTCATTTTTAACCATTTGTCCTGCCTGTGTTCGGCCCTCGAGCCCAGAAGTGGCTCGGTTCCAACCCTTCCGGACTCCCGAGTGTTTTCCCACCCTCTGGGGGTGGCCGGAGTCTACCCCGAGGTTCAGCTGGAGCAAGTTCCTTAGCTTTGGGGAGACGCAGGTCCACTGTGTGTGTGTGGGGGGGGGGGGTCTTCATTCTCACAGGGGCCGCCCGGCAGCGTCTGAGCAAGCAGCTCGTTCAGGAGGCGGCCCCCAGGAAAAGGCGCCAGGGACCCCGGGAGCACTGCTTCACGAGGAGCAGTGCTGACTCTGGGGCGATGGGAATGTTCTGGAACTGGGTGGAGGGGGCAGCTTCCCTTTCCCGCCGAGGTTCTCCAGGTGGTTCCCAGTCATGCTCTTTTTTTCTTTTTTTGGGTCACACCCAGCGATGCACAGGGGTTTCTTCCTGGCTCTGCACTCAGGAATTAGCCCTGGCGGTGCTCAGGGGACCCTATGGGATGCTGGGAATCGAACCCGGGTCGGCCGAGTGCAAGGCAAACGCCCTCCCTGCTGTGCTATTGCTCCAGCCCCTCCCAGTCATGCTCTTTGAAAGGTTTCCTTAGACCCCAGGTGCCCTCACCCCAGCCCGTTTTTAGCAAGTAAGTTTCTGAGTGCGCTGCTGGGCTGGCCCTGCTGGGGCAGTGGTCGGAGGGGTGGACGCTGCAAGGCCAGGACCAAGTCACTGACCGGCCGGCTTCTGGGGCCTGGGCCCTTGGAGAGTCGAAGCCACCCTCTCCCTGGGGCTGCCCAGGGCTTCTCTGCCATGTCTGTGCACTGGCCTCCCCTCCTCTTCTCTTCCCCCCCTCTTTCCCCTCCTCCTCACCCCTTCTCCTCTATCTGTTCCTCTTCCATTTCCTCCTCCTCCTCCTCTATCACCTCTATCACCACCTTATTCCTCCTTCACCTCTTCCTTCTTCCCCTTACCCTTCTTTTTCTGTTCTCAGACCATTCCCAGGCAGAGTCTCTTGACCCCTGTGCCTAGCTGTTTTCACCGGGGTCCCTCCCCACCCCGAGCAGAGCCCCGGCAGTTGAAGACCTCCGGAACCCAGCCACAGCCATGCTCAAGGCTACTCTCCACAACATTTGGACGAGAGGAACCCAGGTGTGCGGGATCCGGAACCAAGATCTCCAAGGCTGCTCGGATTGGGACTGGGCCTCTTCCACCCAGATGCCCCATTTTCCAGTAGCTAGGCGGTCACACCCAGAAACTGCCCAGCGCCGTGTAATCTCATCACCGGCCAACATCCAGAGACTATAAAACCAAGCTCCCGGAAGCGCACAGCCTAGTTCTCCCCTTGGAAAACCTGGCAAGCTAACAAGAGTTTCCTGCCCGCACAGGGGAGAGCCTGGCAAGCTCCCCGTGACGTATTCATACGCCAAATACAGTAACAATGATGGGTCTCATTCCCCTGACCCTGAAGAGCCTCTAATGCGGCACCATTGGGAAGGACGAGTAAAGAGAGGCTGCTAAAATCTCACGGCTAGAGTGAATGGAGACATTACTGGGCCTGCTCGAGCAAATCAATGATCAATAGGATGACAGTGATACAGTGACAGGCCATTCCCACTGGTGCTCCAGAGATACTCCCAGATCAGTGCTCATCACTGGCAGTGCTCAGGAGGCCATATGGTGCCGGGGATCAAGCCCAGACCTCCTGCTTGCAAAGGATGTGCTCAAGGCTATTAAACTATCTCACCTCTCTCTCTCTTCCTCTCTCCCTCCTTCTTCCTTTTTGAGCTATACCCAGTGGTATTCAGGGCTTACTTCTGGCTTGTGCTCAGGGAAGACGCCTCACAGTGCTCAGGGGGTCTTTTGTGGTGCTGGGATTCTAACCAGAGTTGACTGTGTGCAAGGCTAGCTCCTTACCCCTGTGTTATCTCTCTGTCGCCCTGCCACAAATCCCTTCTTCTAAGGACGGTCCTCATAGCAGGTTAGGGCTACCCTGGGGCCTCCCCTTACCCCGCTGTCCTCCCTAAAGGAGCCTGGGGAAATAGCTCCATCGGTCAGTGCTGGAGCCGTGGGCTTCATCCTCGGCACCACACCACCCTCCGGACACCGTGAGGTGAGCCCCCAAACTGAACAGCAGCAAGGCTGCATCCAGGGCCCCCTGGGGTCACTGCGGTTCTGTTCTTTTTCTTTTTTGCTTTTTGGGTCACACCTGGCGATGCACAGGGGTTACTCCTGGTTCTACACTCAGGAATCACCCCTGGCGGTGCTCAGGGGGGGACCCTATGGGATGCTGGGAATCGAACCCAGGTCGGCCGCGTGCTAGGCAAACGCCCTCCCTGCTGTGCTATTGCTCCAGCCCCATCACTGCGGTTCTGGCTGTCACATCAGGCAGCACCGCTGTCCCCTCCGCATCTCTACTGGCCGTTAAAACAGGAGGCTCGCGGTGCCCAGACTTCTGCAGACTTGGGAAGTCTTCACAGCTCTGAATTTAGTGGAAGTTTCTAGAACTGGCTCTGGAGGCTCATCACAAGTCCTGCTTCCTTCTGTTGGCAGCGCTGCCCCCAGGGCAGGTCTCCTGGGCCCCTCCAGCTTCCGAGACCGCTCCTGCTCGGTCACTGCTCCCCCTCCCCCCCCCCGCCCTCAGCAGGAATAGCCCCTCCTGCCCACCCGGCTCGCACCTGCCGCCACTCACTCCCCGAGCCAGATTGATCCGCAGACCCCGTGGCGCTTAGCTCTGCCCGGCCTCCCTTCCCTCGTCCGCAGAGCGGGCGAGCCCAGCAGCTCCCTTGGCGGAAGGCGGCAGGGGCCACACGCAGTAGAGCTCAGGGGCCACTTCCAGTTGGGCGGGGGTCTCTCCTGGTGGTGCTCAGGGAACCATGTGGTTGTGGGGGTTGAACCCAGGGTCTCAGACCTGCGAGGACACGTTCCCTGCCAGAGATCTTCCTGAAGGGAGCGTCCACGCGTGACCATTGCAGAGGAACAAATGACCCCAAACTAGGCCACTTCAAACAACTGTGTGTGTATGTGTGTGTGTGTGTGTATGTGTGTGTGTGTATGTGCACCTGCGCGTGTGTGCATGTATGTGGCAGTTCTGAATTGGAACCGGGTGATGGGTCTCTTGATCCGTGCCTACCCACCTGTCCTCTGTCCATCTCATGGGCCCCGGGAAAGGGGTGAGGCATCCCTCAGGTGTGTGAGGGTCCATTTTCCATATTATCCCTGGGCTTGTTTCTTCAGGGAAACTTTGGAGGGGCAGGAAAGAGGGAGACAATTTCTTTTATCTCCTCTTTCCCTCTAAGCTCCTTCCTTTCTGCTTTTCTTTCTTTTTTTTTTTAATTTTTTTTTGCTTTTTGGGTCACACCTGGCAATGCAAAGGGGTTACTCCTGGCTCTGCACTCAGGAATTACCCCTGGCGGTGCTCAGGGGACCATATGGGATGCTGGGAATCGAACCCGGGTCAGCCGAGTGCAAGGCAAACGCCCTACCCGCTGTACTATCGCTCCAGCCCCTTCTTTCTTTTTTTTTTTTTTTGGCTACTGTCTCACTCCATGTCCCCAGAGGGCCTTCCCCCCATTTCCACCCCTGTCCTGGACACGTGACAATCAGCCTTATTGATGCTCAGACCTTCGCCATATCTCCCAGCCAGGAGATGGAGAGAAGGGGGCCAGCCTTTCTCCCTGCTGCTCATCTGGGCGTGCCCAGGGGTGCTGTGGATGCCACGTGGTGCCCGGGGTTGAACCCAGGACCTTGTGTGCGAGTCTGGCACGTGTCCCAGCCCCGTGAGCTGCTCCATTACCCCCTTTCTCATTGGGGGCGTCAGGCCCTCCTTTCTTCCTGTCCTGGCACCGAGGATGATCTGGGCATTGGGAGAAGGACACGGGAAGCGGTCGATCCGAGGAATTCCTCCCCGAGACCCTGAAGAGGCTGAGCCAGGATCTGAGGCGACTGGACACGTCACTGACCACCCCCTGAGGAAGTGGATCACAAAGCAAAAAAAAAAAAAATCTCAATTTATCTCAATTCCCGTCCCTGATCACACGGCCCCCAGCCGCGGCCGACTTGGCCTTGGCTGAGAAGGGGAGAGCGTCTTGGCTTCATGCTTCCCTGCCCGCCGGAACACTCCGTGCTCGCTAATCGCCCGTGTCCAGATTCTCACGGCAGCCCACGAGCAGGTGGCTGCAGCTGTGCGCGCCCCACCCCCAGGTCGAAAGGGTCAGGGACGCAGGCTCTCTAGAAGTTTCCATCCCCCTGAGAAGTTTTCCCAGGCCCCCCCCCCCCCCGAGGCACACAACATCCTTGGCCCCCCCCCCCACCACCCCGGATTCTGGCACGAAAGCTTATTTTGCCTTTGAAAAGATTTGCGGGAAGGAGGACCCTGTGTCCAGTGAAATATTTTTTGTCCCACCCCAGAAAGATGAAGCACTAACCCCTGTGGGAGGCACAGGACAATCAGCTCGGGGAGCCAGAGACCGAAGGACAAAGGCCCACTTAGTGGAGGCCCCTGGAAGAGACGCAATCTGGGGCTGGAGGCCCGCCCAGGGGTGGGCGGGAGGTGGGGTGAGGTGTCTCTGCTTTGTGGGGACAGAAACGAACTCCGAGAAACGGCAAAGTCCTGAAGAGGGGTAGCGACTCCCACCTGACACCCTGGTTATCACGAATGCCACGGAATTGTACACTGAAAAAGCACTTTTTTTTTTCTTTTTGGGTCACACTGGCGATGCTCAGGGCTTACTCCTGGCTCTGCACGCAGAAATCACTCCTGGCGGTGCTCGGGGGACCCTATGGGATACCGTGGACCAAAACCGGGTTGGTCGTGTGCAAGGCAAACACCCTTCCCCGCTGAGCTCTCGCTCCGGCCCCTGAAAAAGCACTTTCCAATATATTTCTGCCATGTCAGCCGGGCCATGGTCTTGTTTGCTTGGGTGTCTGCCCCAGGGAGGCTCCGGTCAATTCCTGAATCGTTGCACGGGGGAGTCACACCTGACAGTGCTCCGAGGACCCTGCGGTGCTGGGTATCAAACCCAGAACTCCCACATGGGAAGCATGGACTCGAGTCCTCTTCGTGGCCCCTTTCCGTGACTTCTTAAAAATGTTCAGGTTTGGGGCTGGAGCGATAGCACAGCGGGGAGGGCGTTTGCCTTGCACGCGGCCGACCCGGGTTCGAATCCCAGCATCCCATATGGTCCCCTGAGCACCGCCAGGAGTAATTCCTGAGTGCAAAGCCAGGAGTAACCCCTGTGCATCGCCAGGTGTGACCCAAAAAGCAAAAAAAAAAAAATGTTCAGGTTTGGGGCCATGCCTGGCAGTGCTCAGGGCTTACTCCTGGCAAGGCTCAAGGGACCATCTGTGGTGTTGGGGACTGAACACAGCTAAACCGCATGCGAGACAAGCACCCCGCCCGCTACACTATCTCTCTAGCCCCCTATGATTTTTATTATTTTTATTTTGAGAGGGGGGTTGAAGATTGGGCTACACCCAGTGGTGCTGGGGGGCTAAGTCCCAGCTCTGTGCTCATGGTCTGCGCCCAGCAGTGCTCACGGGATCGTGAGATGCCAGGGATGGACTAGGCTTGGTCACATGCAGGGAGAGAGCCTGGCCCCCTGCACTGTGTTGCTTTTTTTTTTTTTTTCTTTTTGGGTCACACCCAGCAATGCACAGGGGTCACTCCTGGCTCATGCACTCAGGAATCACCCGTGGCGGTGCTCAGGGGACCATATGGGATGCTGGGATTTGAACCCGGGTCGGCCGCGTGCAAGGCAAATGCCCTACCCGCTGTGCTATCACTCCAGCCCCTGTGTTGCTTTTTAAGAAAAAAAATTTTATTATTGGGGCTGGAGCGATAGCACAGCAAGTAGGGCATTTGCCTTGCAGGCGGCTGACCTGGGTTCGATTCCCAGCATCCCATATGGTCCCCCGAGCACTGCCAGGAGTAATTCCTGAGTGCATGAGCCAGAAATAACGTCCGTGCAACACTGGGAGTGACCCAAAAAGCAAAAAATAAATAGATAAATAATTATTGTTTTTTAATGGAATCACCATGAGATGCAGTTATAAAGCTTCCACGTTTTTCAGTCATCCAATGGTCAAACACCCATCCCTCCACCAGTGCACATTCTCCACCACCCATGTCCCCAGTATCCGCCCCCCTCCCCATGCCAACCCTCCCCCTGCCTCCATGGCAGACAGTTCCCCTGCACTGGGTTACAGCCCCCGGTCCCCTGTGGAGACCCGCCCTGCGGGCCCGAGGGAGCTGTGCCTGCCTGTGCCTTCCAGAACCTCCCCCCTCCCTGCAGCTCCCACACTGGCCTCACACACTTCCCTTTTCCTTTCTCCCTGGCAGAAATCGCTTTTTGTTTGTCGTCTCTGGGTTTGGGCCACGGCTGGCGGCGGTGCTCGGAGATCACTCCTGGTGGTGTCTCGGGGGACCCTGTGCAGTGTGGGGTGGGACTGGGGTTTCCTGGGCCTTCGTCCCGGTACTGTCTCCCTCCGCTTCCCTCCCTGCACCCCAGTTATATCCTGCTTCTCCCTGTCCTTCTTGAACTACTCCTGAGACCCTAAATTCAATTCTCATGACCCCAGAGACCCCACCAGGCCAGCGTCTCACACGTCTGGGCCTGCGCATTGCCACGAGGCATCCTGATGCCCCCAAAACTGCTGGGGGTGGACCCTCAAGAAGGCCCTCCTCCTCACTGCCTCTCTTCCCAGTCGGGTTCGGGTGTCGGGCAGGGTCCTGGGCGGGTGGGCCTCTCAGGGGGGCTAGGGTGAGCTCAACCTTGACTTTTTGTTTGGGGTAGCTTAGACCTAGACCCCCAAATCTCTGCAGGACCGTCAAGTGGGTCCCCCAAACCTGTGAACGCCTCCCCGCCACCTCTCGCCAAGCCCACCGGGGCAGCCCACCCAACAATCCACACTGACATTGTCTGGAACTGGCACATCCCCAAGCTTCCGTCCCTCGCGGCTTCCCTTCCGGTCCCCCCCTTCTCCTCCTGACAAAGACCCGAGCCCCTTCCCCCCTCCGCTGCCTCCGGGCTTCTATTCTTTAGCTCTCAAAGCTCCCAGAACTGGCAGGAGCCCCCCACTCCCGCCCCCCTCCAACGTACTGGTCATTAGGAAGCGCCAGGTGGGAGAGAGACAGAGGGCAAGGAACACGGGGAGGGAAGGGGGCTCCCCTGCTTCCGGCCGGCCGCCAGCCTTTGGGGTGTGTGTGGGGGCTGTGCCACATTGTGACAGGCTTTCCCTGGACCCTGGTGAGCGACGACGGCACCTCCCCCCACCCCCCACTGCCCGGGCAGGCCACCTCCAATCACACAATCACAGTCACAATCACGCACGCTCCCAGGACTGGTTTCCCGGGCAACCAGCCTCATTAGGTGCTTTTCCAAAGTCACTTCATTAACGGAAGCTCAGGTGCGCAGTTGGTAGAAGTGGGGTGGCCGAAAGACTTTGCGGAGCTTGGGGCCCAAGTCAAGGGGACCAAATCCGGATCACGGTCCCCTGCCCAGGCCGCTGGGATGAATTCAGGGATCGCCCCTCCCTCGACTCCCACGCCGGGCCCCCCAGCCCCTGGGCAGCGCTGTGGGGAGGAGGACCGGGACCTCTCACAGCCCAGCTCAGAGTCCTCCCCGGGGCTCCTAACGACAGGTGGGGCCCGATGGCCCCGGCACATGTCCCCACCCTTGGGGTCTCTGGATCGGGACTTCAGAGATGGGGAGGGGCCTCGCAGTGCAGTAAGAGGGGGCAGCAGGGGGAGTCAGGTGTGAGGGGGGAAAGCTGAGGTTGGGGTGAGGCTGGGCGGGAAAAGTGGGGGCTTCTGGAGGCTGGAGAGGAAGTCGATCCTCTCGGGGGTGGGCCGGGAGCGAAGTCGAGTTTCGGATCCATTCTGCATTCTTGGTCACAAATAACTACAGCCGGGCGACTCCTAGGCACACGCCACACGCACACAGGCACCTGCTGAGCCCTGGGTGGGACCCAGGCCTGTCACTCCAGAGTCCCCGCCAGGGGAGGCCCCAGCCCCCCTGAAGAGGCTGAAATAAAGCAGAACTGAGTTTCCACCTGGGCTCTTGCCAACGAGACGCCCCTTCCTTGCCACTCCCGGCCTGTAGGGAGGTCACCCCCCTTTCCTTGGCATGTGCCCGGCTGGATCCATCCGCTCTGCCTGCGGAGAGCCGGCTCGCATTCTTGCAGCAGAGGAGAGCTTGCCCTTTCTCTCCCTCTCCCCCTCTCCCCTCCCTCCCTCCTTCTTTCTCTCCCCCTCTTCCCTCTCCATTTCTCCCTTTCTACCTCCCTCCTTCCTCTCTCTCTTCCCCTCTCCCCCTCTCCCCTTCTCCCTCCTTCTCTCTCTCTCTCTCTCTCTCTCCCTCCCCCCTCCTCTCTCCCTCTCCCCCTCTCCTCTATTCCAAAGCAGTCCCCCTGAGGTGCCAAGGCACAGTGGGAGAACCCAAAGGGCCATCCTGCTAATATAGTGTTTGCAGTGATGCCAGTGTGGCTGCGGGACTGGGGAGGTGGGCATTTCACCTGGGGGGGCGATAGGGGGCCACAGCCCAGAAGCCGCAGCATAGGCGCTGAGCTGGGGGGAGGAAAGACCCTCCTCTGCTCCTGAGTGCTGCCAGATGCCTTTGAGCCTAGAGCCCCGAGACGGCAGTCTGGGGTCAGGGTGCCCTTTCCTGGGAAGGCGATGCCACGGGCCTGCCACCTGCGAGGTCCTGGGTTCTGCCCCTGTGCGGAGCTGGCACCCCCCTCGCCCCCAAATAGATGCAAAGTCAAGCGCAGCGGGCCGGTCTCTGGCCCCCAGATTAGCGGAGTCAGACAGTTTTTTCTTTTTAAATGTTACATGTTTTGGGGCTGGAACGATAGCACAGCGGGGAGGGCGTTTGTCTTGCACGCAGCCGACCCGGGTTCGAATCCCAGCATCCCATAGGGTCCCCTGAGCACCGCCAGGGGTGATTCCTGAGTGCAGAGCCAGGAGTAACCCCTGTGCATCGCCGGGTGTGACCCAAAAAAAAAAAAAGTTATGTGGGTTTTTTTTTTTGTGTGTGGTGGTGGGTTGGGCCACTCCCCGAGGTGCTCAGGACTTGTGCTCAGGGACCACTCCCGGAGAGGCTTGAGGCACCACCAGAGATCAAACGGGGGTCGGCCTCCCACCTCGCAAGCCTTCTCCCTGCTGTACTGTAGCCCCGGGCCCCGGCTGGCTCCAGGGAGTCGCGTTCCTAGTTCCTCTGGCTGGACTCTGGTGCCGTTTGCTGAACTTCATCTGATGTGATACCAGAGGCCCTTGTCGGAATGATCTCCAACACAGCATGGCTGTGTTGTTCTTTCTCCATCACTAACTAGCAATACCTTCCCTCTCTCCTGCAATTTGGCCAAAAACACCAGGAGGAAACCAGAAGCACATTTTTCCTTTTTTTTGCCATTTCACTGTGAAAATCCACCCCCACCCCACCACCATTAGAATGGACGGGGGGGGGGGGGAGTCTATCTCCAGCTCTCCCCAAACCCCCCATTGCCTTTGTCCTTTGGATTCGAGCTGCGTGGAAGGTTCGGGATTCTGGTGTCAGCTGGAGTACTTCACTTGGTTGCCAGGAAACCGAAGGCTCTCAGACAGGAGGGACGCAAATGCTGACGTGTTTCCAACCATTGAGACTGACCCTGTCCACCCCCACTCGGGAGGGCCAGGAGCGACAGGACCGGTGCTGGCCTAGCATCCCCTAGACTCTCCCACCCCACCCCCTATGCCCACAGGAGCGATCCCTGAGTGTAGAGCCAGGACTAAGCCCTGAGCATCACTGGGGGTGACCCCCCAAACCAAAACAACAATAAAAATCCCCCTTCGGGCTGGAGTAATAGCACATCGGGGAGGGCATTTGCCTTGCATGCGGCCGACCCGGGTTTGATTGCCAGCATCCCATATGGTTCCCTGAGCCCCGCCAGGAGTGATTCCTGAGTGCAGAGCCAGGAGTAACCCCTGTGCATCGCCGGGTGTGACCCAAAAAGCAAAAAAAAAAAATCCCCCCTCACTGGGGGAGCTGATTTTGGGACCCTGTTCCCATCCCACCCAGCCAAGAGTGTTAGTGAGAAAACGGGGCAGGAAAAAGATCACAAATTGCCTTTTTGGAGGATGGTGGGGGGGTGGAGATAGGGAACTTGGGGCCACCCTCAGCTGTGCTTAGGGGCTACTGGCGGCTCTGTGCTCACGTGCGACCCCTGCTGGTGCTCAGGGGACCTTACAGGCTGCCAGGGGCTCAGACTAGGGCCGGCGAAGGTGAGCGGCCACCGGCAAGGCAAACGCCTTCCCTCTTGCACTATCGCCCTCCGAGCCTGGGAATGGTCTTTCGGAAAAGGACCGGTCCTGGCGAGGAGATGTGAGAAACCCGCGCCGGGGTCTTGGTGGGCCTCGATGAGGTCGTTGAGGCATCAGTCAGAGAAAGGGGAGGAGAAAAGGAAACAGTCAGAGCTGCGGGCTTTCGCCCGGTTGTATCCTGACCCTCTCTGTGCAGCCTGCTCTGTGGCAATGCCGTGAGGCTGCAGTGGCCACTCCTGAGAGAAATGACCACCCGTGAGGCGGGGAACTTACACAGTCGCGCACACAGCTAGGAAACTGGACGGAAGCTGTCCTCCTCTGGCTTGGGGCTGCAGCGGCTGGTGGTGCCTGCAGATTGCAGGGTCTGACAGCAGCGGGGGGGGGGTGTCCAGATGCCCCCTGCTAGCAGTCCTAGCTCTGCTGACCTGGCACCGAGGGGCTGATCGTCTCGTGCCTCGGTTTCCCAAGTTTTCACTCGGGAGGAGCAATGGTCCTGCACGAGGGTACTCTCGAGATCCCTGCACTGCCCAGCCAGTAGCCGTCGGCATTTAACTTCCGCCAGCAAGGCTGACTTCCGGCAGGGGCAGGGCCAGGCTGGGCTCCGCTTCATGATGCCTCACACCTGAACAGAGGCCGTAACCCTTTACATGGTATCTGTGACCCCCCGCCCTGCCTGCCCCGCATCCTTGTGTGACCTCCCACGTCTGGGCGTGGGCATCTGCACTGGCCTTGGTCATCTTCATGCTTCTGGGCACTTGTGGGCCTGGGGCTGGTTCCCACAGGGAGCTGCCTGGACACTGATGCAGGGAAACAGGGTCACACCCAGCGATGCACAGGGGTTACTCCTGGCTTTACACTCAGGAATCACCCCTGGCGGTGCTCAGGAGACCATATGGGATGCTGGGAATCGAACCCGGGTCAGCCGCGTGCAAGGCAAACGCCCTACCCGCTGTGCTATCGCTCCAGCTCCGAAGCGGGGGTTTTTTGTTAGTTACTTTGTTTGTTTGCTTTTTCGGTCACACCCAGTGATGCTCAGGGGTTACTCCTGGCTCTGCACTCAGGAATTATTCCTGGCGGTGCTCAGAGGACCATATGGGATGCCGGGGATTGACTTGGGTCGGCCATGAGCAAGGCAAACGCCCTCCCCGCTGTATTTCTCAGTCCAGCCCTGGAACTCCAGGTTCTGTTTGTTGGGCCACCCCTGGCGAGGTTCAGGGCTTACTGCTGGTTCCGAGCTCAGGGACCCTCCTGGCGGGGCTCAGGGGTCTGTATGGACTGCTCAGGATGAAGCCACATGCAAGGCCAGTGCTCTCCCTGCTGTTCTCTTTGGCCCTAAACCCTGTCCCTCACCATTAGTTGTTTTTCTGGGTATACCCTGTGTGCCCAGGCAGTAAGTCCTGGCTCTGCACTCAGGAATCACTCCTGGTGGTGCTCGGGGGACCCTATGGGATGCCAGGGATCGAACCTGGCTCGACCACGTGCAAGGAACCTTCCCCACTGGCCTATTGCTCCCACCCCCACACCGGGGTTTTCTTTCCCCAAACTGGACAGCCCTGAAAGGTGCTCTTCAGAATCCTCGGCCCGGTCGGCTGAAACTCAGGGGTGACGCCGCTGGGCTCTCCCCTGGCCAGCTGCTCCCCACCCGCCTCGCCAGGGGCCTCCGGGGCGCAGCCGGGGTGGGGCAGCCCGCACACACAGACAGAAGAGGCCAGGCGGTCAGCGAGCCCACGTTTTAATATTGTTTCCAGGATGCACACGGCGGGCGGGAGGAGACGAGACGCTGTCCGAGTCGGAGGTGAGCGCGATACAGAGGAGCATGCGGCGAGCTCGGCCCGGACAACCTCGCCGGGCGAGGGGCGGCGGCGGCGGTGGCAGCCCCCGAGGATGGGGCTGGGGCGCACAGGACACGGGGAGGGGGCGGGAGGGCGGAGACTAGCAGCTTCGAGCTCAGAAGCGGGGGCTCCGCGAGTCCAACAGCACGTGGGGGGTGAGGTCACTGCTGCGCCCACCCCGGTCTCAGGATGGAAGCCCATGGGGGTAGCCCAGAACGTTCTGGAAAACCATGGCTGAGCCCAGAGTGGGGACTTAACAATCATGGTGACAACACGACGGGGGGAATGGTGTGTGTGTGTGTGTGTGTGTGTGTATACGTGTGTGTGTGCACGTGTTTATATGTGTGCACACATGTATGTGTGTACGTATGTGTGTGCTCACACATGTGTGTACATGTATGTGTGTATATGTGCGTGTGTGTATGTATGTGTGAATATATGTGTATGCATGCGTGTATATGTCTGTGTGCACGTGTGCATGTATGCACATGTATGTGTGAGCATGTGTGCGCACACACGTGCATGTATGTGCTTGTGTGCGCATGTGCATGTGTGTGTGCATGCGTGTGCATGGAGGGCCCTTAGACGCTGCTCGTGAGCCCTAGGTGGGGAATGGGGGGGTCTTGACCAGGAGCCTCTCCCTGTCAGCTCCATCATCCTCTGTCGGGAGATGCTTGGCCGCAGAAACGAGCCCATGCTCCTGACTCAGTCGGTGGCGGGGCGGAGGCCTGGGTCCCCTCTGCCCCCTGCGGGGCCCCTGCGTGGCGGACAGCAGTGGGAGGGCAGGGTCCCCAGCACAGCAGCGCCCTGGGGGATTCTGCAGCTGCAAGGGCAGGCGCCCTCCCGCCCAGAGCCCTCACAGGGTCTTCAGGAGCTGAGACCCCCCCCATGCGGGGTGCGGTCATCCTGTCTTCTTTGGGAAGCCTGGGGTGGGTGGGGGCAATATCCACGCAGGCAGGAGCGGTGATGACTCCTGCCCTGGGGGGTCTCGGGGGACACGAGGCTGACTTGGTCCTGAGTCCAGGCCGCAGACACGGGGCGGGTGGACGGGGCTGGGGGCCACGGGGGGGGCACCAGCTTCCAAAGCCCCGCTGGCAGGTTCCAGTGAAGCTTGGGGAGGGGGCAAATGGGGTGACCCAGTCGCTCGAACGTCCCCCGCTCCCCGGGCCTGCCCTTCACCTCTGAGCCACGCAGATGCCCGTGGAGGGCTGGGAGGGCCAGCGGGGAGGGGCCGGGCCCCTGGGCAGACAGTGGGCCGGGGGGAGGGGGGCTCCTCAGTGTCAGTCTGCGGTCAGCACAGATGGAAGGGTCCGGCCTGGCCGGGTGCTGCACTCCCACCCTGGGGGTCCCCTCCTCAGCCTTGGGCAAGAATGCAGAGCTCTCTCCGCCCTGCAGGTCCAGCCACGGCCATCCCTGCAGGCCTTATCAGTGCGTCAGGCCTGGGTGATCGTTCCCCACCCACACCCGCTTCCCCAAGCACAGCTCGAACCACTCAACTTCCTGGTGGAGAGAAATGCCTATGCCCACCCTCTCCCCACCTCCGTGACCCTGCATCTCCTGTACCTGTGCCCGCCCACCTCCCCCCCTCTCCGTCTCCCCACAACCCCAGATCTCTCCAAGGCTGGGCTGCGGGGACTTGGCGCCCCACTCTGCCTGCCCTGCTTCTCCGTGGCAGCCTGTCTTAGATCTGCTGCTGCGTGTGTGTGTGCGTGTGTGCGTGTGCATGTGTGTGTGTAGGGGTCCCCCTGACCCTTCCTCAAACCCCGGGTGCGTGGGGGTGGTCTCCATGGCCTGCTCAGAAGCTTCCAGAAGACAGGAGGGTGCCTCTGTCCTTCTGTGTCCCGCAGAGCGGGAGAAGCCCGGAAGGGACAGCGGAACAAGCCTGCAAGGGGGCCTCTCTGGGGTCCTCCTGGCGGTGTGGGCGCATCCAGCTGGGGGGCTGCTGGGGTGGGGCCGCAGCAACCCTGGGAACCCTTAACCCCCCCACCCCCAACCCAACAGGGGCTGCTGTTGCTTCCTCTGAAACCCAAGGTGGGGCTGTGCTTTCCAGAACCTTCTGGGAGGGGTGTGCTCCTGCCAGCCAGGCCCCCTTTGGTCAGACGGGGCGGGGAGGGGCGCTTCCGCTGGCTCCTTGGTGGGGGGGGAGTAGGGACGAGAGGGGGACCCTCCTCACCGCCCACAGCCCAATCCCCTCGGCTCCTGGGTCTGAATGCAAGACGACCACCAGAGGGCAGCAGCTACCCGCGTGGTACCCAGCGGACCCTGAAGTCTGGAGCCTGCCTGGCCAGGATGAGGAGCCCCCCCCCGCCCCCCTCCCCCGGGGACGGCCACTGTCCCGGCTCTGAGAGCCCGGATTTCCGAAGCAGCTGTGTGGGGCGCTGGGGAATCCTGGTTCTCTCCCGACACATTTCTTCGGACTCCCCCATCAAAGACCCCCTTGGCTGCTTAGTGGGTGGGCGGGCGTGTCTGGAGAGCTTTCCTGCTTGGCCCTCGCCTTCTCTTACATGAACCCCTGGGATGCCTGTGACATCTGGGGCCGGGCCGGGGCCTTCTCCAAGGGCGCCTAGGGTCGGAGAGCACGTGCCCAGGAGAGGAGCGTGTGCCACGGTGCCCGGGGAAGGCTGCCGGGAGCGGGTGGGCATGCAGAGCGGCAGCTCCCTGGCGGGGGGCCTGGCCAGGGAGCTCACAGCTGGCGCACAGCCACGGGGGCACGGGGCGTGGGCCGGCACCCCCAGGAGGGTGCAGTGCAGGCAGGTGGGCTGGAGTCTGCCCTTTGTCCTGGGGGTCCCTCCAGGCGAGCCCCCGGGTGGCCTTCCCGTCTTTCTCTCTGGCGGGGCCTCAAGCAAGAAAGGGAGATGCGCAGTGGGGTGTCCCAGGGAACCCGGCCTTTGAGTAGGACCCGGCGAGCAGGGCCCGTGGGGGTGGTGGACGTGGCCCTCAGGGTGTGGCGCTAAAGAGAGTCAGGGGATGCTCCCAGGCCCTGTAACGGGTGCTCCGAGTCCGAGGAGCCGGGGATGACTTAGCTGTCACAATTATCTGATCAGGTTGACAATTTGGGGTGTGTGTGTGGGGGGGGGTCGCCTTTCAGAAGCTTCTGACCCTACCGAGGGCGGGGCTCAGTGGGGGGCTCCCCTCATCCTTCCCGGACCCCTGAGCTTCCATCAGGACCCCCTGGCCCCGCAGGAGACGGCCCCTCTGGAGGGGGCCGGGAGGGTGGCTCAGAGCCACAGCCTGGCTGGACACGGTCTCCAGACGCCAGGACGGCAACACTCAACCCAGCTCCAGCGTGTGACAGGACCACGAGGGGACACTGACAAGGCACGGTCCAGAGTCGCACAGTGACAGGGCAGGGGAAGGTCCTCAGGGCGAGGGCCACCGTGGGCAGAGGCTCCGTCGGTCCCTCCCGGGGGGGGGGACACCTGTCCCAGGCTTGGCTTGCGGTCACCTTCCCCCCCCCCTTTCCCCAGCTGTCACGCTCAGCCAGGGCCTGACCCTCGTGACCCAGACAGCCAGGGAGCGCCTGAGCACCGTGGGGACACGGCACACAGACCCCGGCGAGGTGGGGGACACGCAGACCAGTGGGGGACACGCGGCTCGGTGCCCAGGGACGATGGACGGGACCCGGGGGCGCGCACGCAGGCACACGGCGTGGGCAGACGCGGGAGAGAGCCTCAGTGGGGCGGCTGGACACGCGGGCCCTGCAGGGGAGCCCGGACCGGGCATTCCCCCCCCCCCCAGCTGTCCGCGTGACGAGTCTGGCTGGCGGGAAGCGAGGGACGCGGCCGGCGGTCACTGCTGAGCTGAGGGCGGCGGCAGCGGCACTGCAGCGACTCAGGAGAAGCCGGGGTGGGGGCAGGGCAGCAGGACAACCGGGGGGCACAGCGACGGCGGGAGGAGAGGCAGAGCGGGGTCCCCAGGGGGCCCCGAGGAAAGGTCCAGTAGCGTCCGCGCTTACAAAACCCGCACAGTCCTCTCGGCGTGGGGCTGCCTCCCAGCTCTGCCGCGGAGGGTCCAGTTAGGAACTGAACACCCTGCGGAGCAGAAGGCCAGGGTTAGAGCGGGGGCCGGGGGCCACGTGGCACCAGGGACGCCCCCACCTCCCACCCAGCAGCCGCCCGAGAGGGGCTCGTCTCGAGTGGACAAGTGTGTGCGGGACAGCAGCGGGACACTAAGGAGAACTCGAGGACCAGAGGAACAGGACCCAGGCAAGGCCTCCGCCATCCATCCCAGAAATCCCCCCCCCCCCGCCTCGGGACACGCCCAGTGGTGCTCAGGGATCCCTCCTGGTGGTCCTTGGGGGAGCCTGTGCAGTGTGGGGCTTGACGCAGGAGGGGCCGCACCCACACCCAGCTCCGGAACTCCTGCCTTCTCTCCCCAGCCCGGGGGAGCCGCAGCCTTCAAAGGCAGCACCCGCTGGGTGAGGCTGTGTGCATGGAGCGGAGACTGGGCCCTGGACGGGCATGCTGGGCTCCGAGGGTGGTGGGCAGGACTGTGTGTGTGGGGAGACGGGGCAGGGGAGGGCGAGGGGGCGGGCCGTGTGACCACTCAGTGCGGGCATGTCCTGGGAGTGGGGAAAGTTCAGCCCTGGTGGTGCCCGCGGGCTTCTGAGCCCTGCTGGACAGTGAGTGAAACGGACCCGATAGTTCAATGGGAGTTTGTGTCCGGGAGAAAATTTCCAGCAAGGTGGGCACGGGGCAGGAGGTCAGCCCTAGGCGAGGGGGGTGGGGTAGGAGGGTGGGGCGGGGCGGGGCTTCAGCTTCAGCCAGAGGCCTGGGCCCCAGGGGCACCCCAGGAGGAAGCCGTGGCCCACAGCTGGGGCTCTCGGGAAAGGGGCCGCCCCATGGGGTCCCCGGAAAGCTACAGTGCCCGGAATCTCAACCCTTCTGCACTCATGCGGCTGGAAATGTGCATTTTCCACGGGTCCCACGGATGCGGGTGCTGTGGGCTGGGGACCCCTGGGTGTCCCTACCCGTGGCTGCGGGCCCTGAGGGTGGGGGGACGGCTTACTCACTCGTCCATGTCCTTTTTGCTCTCCTCGATGAAGGCAATGGATTCGGATCTAAGGCGGTTGGTCACCTCGTACGTCCGCAGGGTGACCCCGAAAATATCCTCGTGGTATCGGTTGTCATCCTAAGGGGCGGGAGGTGGTCCTCAGTCACAGCTCAGGGCAGAGAGGCAGGCCGGGATGGAGGATCCCTAAAGAAGATGGCCCTGGCCCCCTTCACACACTGGCCCCAGAGGCTCCGTCTGGCCCCTCGGGACACATCTGCTTCAGTCCAGAAACTGGCTGTGGCCCCAGGACCCCCGTTCCTGCAGCCCCCCTCCCCCTGCCTGGCCAGGCCCAGTGACAACCTGGTGCAGAGGCGGGCTGGGGGGGCGGGGCAAGCATGCCCGCTGGCGGGCGAGGGTCTCGGGAGCTCGTCGGCAGGGGGCGCCTGGCTCTGCTGGTCTGGGCCCCCCCGCAGGTCCCTGGCGCTGGTGGGCAGAGGGAGAGGTGGGTGCCCAGACCTCACCAACGGGGCGATTTTGGGGGGACAGGGAAGGTGTCTAGGCAGGGGGGTGGCAAGGGGGGACATGGGCACAAGTGGGAGGCACAGAAGGGCCCAATCTGAGTCAGCGGGTCTGAACGAGGCCACTGTCTGCCCATCCGTTGGCCTGTCCGTCTGTCTGCACGCGTGTCCATCTGTCTGTCCATCTGCCTGCACATGTGTCCATCTGTCTGTCCATCTGTCTGCACGCGTGTCCATCTGTCTGTCCATCTGTCTGCACGTGTGTCCATCTGCCTGTCCATCTGTCTGCACGTGTGTCCATCTGTCTGCCTGTCCGTCTGTCTGCACGCATGTCCATCTGTCTGTCCATCTGTCTGCACATGTGTCCATCTGTCTGCCTGTCCGTCTGTCTGCACGTGTGTCCATCTGTCTGTCCATCTGTCTGCACATGTGTCCATCTGTCTGCCTGTCCGTCTGTCTGCACGCGTTTCCATCTGTCTGTCCATCTGTCTGCCTGTCTGCCCATCCGTCTGTCCATGCAGGGGCGCGCTCCTTGCTCTGCAGAGATCCGTCTCCTGGGGCGACACCCCAAGAGTCCCCTGGCGTAACCCCGCGGTGCCCCCCAGTGTGGGCTGGGCGCCCGTGACACCCAACAGACAGCGGGGTTAAGCGGTCACTCCCAGAGCCCGGTGGCAGCCGCCCCCCCTTTCTCTCTGGGGCACTCGGTCCACCCGGGAGGCGGGTCTGCTGCGGGGTGCCCTCCCCAGCCTGTGCATTCCGGGCACGCCCTGCAGAGCCGCGGGCTGATTCCATCTCTTGGGATGGAACCTTTGCCCAGCCAGTGCCCACCTGCACCACTGCCCAGAGCAAGCGCCTGCTGCCGGGGCAGGGAGAGGGGAGGGAGGGTCCCCCCCTGCATGGTTTGTCCACGTGTCCACTTCTAGTTGCTGTCCCTCCCGCATGCCCGCCTGCCTCTGTGGGGATGGGCCACGCGTGTGCCCCGCCCCAGACCTGCCCGGGACACGGGGACGTGGCACTCACCCGCAGGCGGCTGACAAACACGCCCGCGTCCTCGGCCGAGAGCCGGCCCTGCTGGGCCAGGATGCGCTGCACGGCCTTGAGCACGTCGGCGGCCATGGTGACGTCCCCGCACACGTAGATGTGGCCGCCCTGCTCCTTGAGTGCGCGGTACACGGGCTCCGCCAGCTGCTCCTGCAGGATGTCCTGCACGTATTTCTGGGGGCGCAGGGTGGGGTGAGAGGGGCCCGGAGCAGCCCCCGCGAGGCCCCACCCCTGCACCGAGAGCGGGTGTGCACGCATGTGCTCCCTGCTGCTAAGCATGTATGCGTGTGTGTCTGCGTGCATGTGGGTCTCTGCTGGTGTGTGTGTGTATGTGTAGGTGAGCACCTGCCTGTAGACATGTGTGTTGTGTGGGAGTCTGCTCATAAGTATGTGTGTCTGTTTATGTGTCTATTTGTGTGTGTCTATGTCTTTGTGTATCTGTAAATGTGTGCATTTGGGTGTGTGTCTCTGTGTACATATGTGTATCTATATGTGTATACAGGTATTTGTGTGTGTCTGTGTCTAAGTGTGCATCTGTATGAGTATATTGTGTGTGTGTGTGCAGTCTCTGCCTGTGTGTGTGTACCTGCTTCGAATGTGTCTGTGTGTGTCTGTGTGCATGTGTGGGTCCCTGCTCATGTATGAGTGTGTGTGTGTTCCTGCCTGTGTGTGAGTGTGAGTGTGTGTGTGAGTGTGTGAGTGGGTGTGAGTGTGAGTGTGTGTCCCTGCCCGTGTGAGTGGGTGTGAGTGTGTGTGTGTCCCTGCCCGTGTGTGTGTGAGTGGGTATGAGTCTGTGTGTGTCCCTGCCCATGTGTGTGTGAGTGTGTGAGTGGGTGTGAGTGTGTGTGAGTGTGAGTGTCCCTGCCCATGTGTGTGAGTGTGTGTGTGAGTGGGTGTGAGTGGGTGTGTGTCCCTGTCCGTGTGTGTGAGTGGGTGTGAGTGGGTGTGTGTCCCTGTCCGTGTGTGTGAGTGGGTGTGAGTGTGTGTGTGTCCCTGCCCATGTGTATGTGTGTGTGTGAGTGTGTGTGCATGTGTGAGTGTGTGTGTGTCCCTGCCTATGTGTGTGAGTGTGTGTGAGTGTGAGTGTCCCTGCCCATGTGTGTGAGTGTGTGTGTGTGAGTGGGTGTGAGTGTGTGTGTGTCCCTGCCCGTGTGTGTGTGAGTGGGTATGAGTCTGTGTGTGTCCCTGCCCATGTGTGTGTGAGTGTGTGAGTGGGTATGAGTTTGTGTGAGTGTGAGTGTCCCTGCCCATGTGTGTGAGTGTGTGTGTGTGAGTGGGTGTGAGTGTGTGCGGTGCCGGGCGCGTGCGCAGTACCTTGGGCCTGTCGGGCTCCCGGGAGTAGGCGGTGTACAGCTCTCGGAAGACGCCCTTGCCCTTGGCCTGCAGGGCCTCCTCCTTGTAGATGTGGTCCATCTCGGACTGCCGGCACCCGAAGACCAGGACCATGGGGCAGGGGCTCAGGCCTGGGCGGGGAGGCGGGGTCAGCAGGGCCACGGGCCGCCCGCCCGCCCGCAGCGGGGAAGGGGGGTGGGGCTGAGCACTGCGTACCTTTGTGCTGGATGTCAAACTGTCGCTGCTGCCAGAAACTCCGGAACGGGGCGACGCCGGTGCCGGGGCCCACCAGGAAGCAGGGCGCGTGGGGGTTCCGGGGCAGGCGGAAGCTGGGCGCCCTGGGAGGGGGGAGAAGCAGGGGCTCAGACACACGGACACATGCAGACACACATAGACACACAGACACAGGCACACACACAGACACACACAGACACAGACACATAGACACAGACTCACAGACACATACAGACACACAGACACAGACACACACAGACACACACAGACACACAGACACAGACACAGACACACACATAGACACACAGACACAGGCATGCACACAGACACAGACACACACAGACACACACACACAGACACACACAGACACACAGACACAGACACACACAGACACAGACACACAGACACAGACACACAGACACACACAGACACAGACACAGACACACACAGACACAGACACACAGACACACACAGACACAGACACACAGACACACAGACACACACATAGACACACAGACACAGGCATGCACACAGACACAGACACACACAGACACACACACACAGACACACAGACACAGACACACACAGACACAGACACACAGACACAGACACACAGACACACACAGACACAGACACAGACACACACAGACACAGACACACAGACACAGACACACAGACACACACAGACACAGACACACAGACACACAGACACACAGACGCACAGAGACATACAGACACAGACACACAGACAGATGCAGAGACACAGACACACGGACACACAGACACAGACACACAGACACACACAGAGACAGATGCAGAGACACAGATACACAGACACACAGACACAGACACAGACACACAGACAGATGCAGAGACACAGATACACAGACACACAGACACAGACACAGACACACAGACAGATGCAGAGACACAGATACACAGACACAAACACACAGATATAGACACAGACACAGACACACAGACAGATGCAGAGACACAGAGACACAGACAGAGACAGACAGACACGTGAGGGGGAGGGAGACGGGATCAGGCCCCACGTGAGAGCCTCTGTGTCTGCAGGGGCCGGGGCGAGACCCAGGGCGGCAGTGCCCAGGGACGGGACGGGCGTGCTTGGGTCCAGCCGGCCCCTCCTCATCTTCCTCCCACCGAGCTTGGCCACTGTGCGCTGCAGGCTGGTGTTCAGGGGTCTCCCCTCGGCACTACCGACCCTAGGGGGGCGCTGGGTGCTTCAGAGAGACCCCAGACACCAGGACACTCCAGCTCCAACCACCACAAGTTTCCCCCAGGGGGTCAGACTGGCCCCCGGCTGAGACCACCCCTGGAAGTGCCCCTAAACAGGGAGCACTCTGTCAAACAGGGGGTCACGGGCTCAGTGTGGGTGTAAGAAGGGTCCTTGGGGGCCCATCAGCCTGGACGGGGGTCTCTGTGTCCGCAGCACGCTGGCGGGGGGGCACCCTGAGCAGTTGCCACGGCAGAGACGGGGTTTCCGAGGTGACTCCACCCGAGCAGGGAGCGTGGGGCCGAGCGAGTCTGGAGGGGCCCCTGCCGGGCTCGGGGCATCCGTCCTGGCCCCTCTGAGGGGGGTGGGGGCGGCGAGAAGACAGAGCCTGAGATCCACCTTTTTGGCTTTTTGGGTCCCACCAGAGATGCTCTGGGGTCTCTCCTAGATCCGCACTCAGGAATCACCCCTGGTGGTGCTCGGGGCCAGCGTGGGGTGCCAGGGGCTGACCCTGTGACCCTGCATCGGCTGAGTGCAAGGCAAGCGCCGTCACTCCGGCTCTGATCCGCCTTCTTCCTCTTCTCGTGTATGTTGGGGCCACCCCTGCTCAGTGGCTACTCAGAGCTCGGGAGGCCACGAGGCACTGGGCTGGCGGGAACCTGGGACCCCCCATGGCAAGCCTGCTCCGTCTCTGGGAGCCCCTTCCCGCCTGAAGCCAGCCTTCTGGGGACGGGGCGGGCAGGCGCCACGCCCAGCACTTGGGGGTGTCCAAGGCCGGCCAACTTGGGGTGCCATTCCCAGCATCCCTGGCTCCCTGCGGCCGCCCCAGCCCTCTGTGACCCCGGGCCTTGGACCTGTGACCTCTGCCCTCCACCCCATTTCCCAAGAGCCAGTCGGGGCCTGGCCCCCCTCTCGGGCCCACTCACCCGCGCACGAAGCAGGGCACGCTCTCGCCGGGCGGGATGCGATTGAGCCAGGAGGAGCACACGCCATGGTGGACAGGGCCTTGTCCGTCTGCGGAGGCAGGGAGGTGTCCGGTTTGCCCGTGGACCCCCGGCCCCCCGCTAGGGTTAGAGCATCTGCGGGGCCCCTGTGGCCGGGACTGGGCAGGGGAGAGGTGGAGGCCATGACCCTGCCCAGGGCTCTGCTCTGCGTGCGTGTGCGTATGTGTGTGTGTGTGTGAGTGCGTGCACCTGTGTGTGTGTGTGTGCGTGTTGTGTGCATGTTGTGTATGCATGTGCATATGTGTGTGCATGTGTGTGCATGTTGTGTATGCATGTGCATGCGCATGCATGTGTGAGTGTGTGCGCATGTGTGTGTGCATGTTGTGTATGCATGTGTGTATGTGTGTGTGCGTGCGTGTGCGTGTGTGCGTGCGTGTGCGTGTGTGTGCGTGTTGTGTGCATGTTGTGTATGCATGTGCATGGGTGTGCATGTGTGTGTGTGTGTGTGTGTGTGTGTGTGTGTGTGTAGGGTCGGGGGATCAGGTTTCTTGGCCACTGAGGGGCCCGAGGTCAGGGGCGCCTCCTGCCTGCCTGAGGCCACAAGCCCCTCTTGGGAGTGGTGTGAGGAGGGAAAAGCGGAGGCCAGGAGGGGGTTCGTCTGCTGGTCCTGCAGATCACCCCAGCCAGGGAGCGCCTGTGCGAGCTGCTGACTCTTGAGGGGTCTGGGGCCCCCATGGGGAGTTCCCCCTCCCCCAGGGCTCAGGCCCGGCAGCGGGAGGGTGGACGGGTGGGGCCAGGCGCTGCCCACCTCGGGTGCGGTAGGAGAGCACGGCCACGGTGAGGTGCACCTCGTCGGGGTACATGTCCGGGGACGAGCTGATGGAGTAGTAGCGGGGCTGCAGCAGGGACAGCTGCGTGAGCAGCAGCGTGGCGGGCATCTGCACGGACGGGAACTCCTCCAGCGCCTCCACCACCGTGGGGTTCTTGCCCCACTTCCACTCCTCGTACTCCTGCAGGCCCTGTGCGGGGAGCGGGCCGAGAGTCGGGGCCGGGCCGGGGCAGGCGGGTCCGATCCGCTCCCCCTCTCACCCCCCTCCCGCAGCAACGGCGCCGGGCCTGGTGGGCTCCAGGGAGCGTCAGCTGAAACCCCCACACTTGGGGGCTGGGGCGACAGCACAGCGGGTAGGGCGTTGGTCTTGCATGCGGCTGACCCAGGTTCAAGCCCCAGCATCCCATAGGGTCCCCTGAGCACCGCCGGGAGTAATTCCTGAGTGCAGAGCCAGGAGGAACCCCTGTGTATTGCCGGGCGTGACCCAAAAATCAGAAAAAAAAAAACAAACCCAAGAAAGCCAAACAAAACCCACACCCGGCTCCCACCTGCTGGGGCGGCCACATGTGTGCGCATGCATGTGTATCTGTGTGTGGAACGGGAAGTGTGGGGGGAACCAGGATCTCGGAAGGTGAGAAGGGGCTGGGCTGCCTAACAGGGTCCAAGTAACCCCCGCCCCCAGCTCAGCCTGGTCCTGCCCTCCCCCGCCCCACCCCCAGTTGGCTCAAGGCCGCCACCTGCTGGCTGGCAGGTGCAATGCTCATCGTGGGGGCGGGGGCGGGGCGGGAGGTGGACACAGGCCAGGACCCACCTTGCTGAGGACCAGCAGCCGCTGCTTCTCGCTCTCGCTGGTGGCCAGGGAGGCGAACTGCTGCAGCTGCAGCGGCGTGGGGGGCGTGGTGATGTCCAGGTAGTACTTGAAGGCCTGGAAGATGGTGCAGGGCGGGAGGCGGGCCTCGTCGGTCCAGTTGCTGATGACTCCTGTGGGGGACACAAGGACCGGGTAGGTGGGGGAAGGGGAGGGGGTCGGAGAGCCAGGCCTGGCCTCCAAGCCCGAGAGATGCACCCTAGCCCCGACAGGGGGCGCGGTGGGCACGCTGGGCCATGCCATCACCTCACGCCTGCCAGGAGCAGATCTAAAAGCATCTCACACCACAGAGACTGGCACACATTCAAAAGAACAGAAGCAACCAGTGCTGGCGTGGATGTGGGGAAAAAGGGGCGCTCCTTCACTGTTGGTGGGAATGCCGACTGGTCCAGCCTTTCTGGGAAACAATATGGACAGTCCTTCAAAAACTAGAAATTGAGCTTCCATATGACCCTGCAATACCACTTCTGGGAATATATCCGGAGGATGAAAAAAAGCACAGTAGAAATGACATCTGCACCTATATATTCATTGCAGCACTGTTGACAATAGCCAAAATATGGAAACAACCCGAGTGCCCTAAAACAGATGACTGGTTAAAGAAACTTTGGTACATCTACACAATGGAATACTATGCAGCTATTAGGAGAGATGAAGTCATGAAATTTGCTTATAAATGGATAAACACGGAGAGTATCATGCTAAGTGAAATGAGTCAGAAAGAGAGGGACAGGGCTGGAGCGATAGCACAGCGGGTAGGGCGTTTGCCTTGCATGCGGCCAACCCAGGTTCGATTCCCAGCATCCCATATGGTCCCCTGAGCACCACCAGGAGTAATTCCGGAGTGCAGAGCCAGGAGTAACCCCTGTGCACGACTGGGTGTGACCCAAAAAGCAAAAAAAAAAAAAAAAAGAAAAAAAGAAAAAGAAAGCCTATCAGCGTGTCTGCCTCAGGTGGAAACTTCTGGAGACTCTCCACAGACCTTTCAGACTGGACCTCAGGCCCACGCCCTGCCTGGCCTTTAGGCTCCAGCTGCCTGTGCCAGTGGCATGTGGCTGTCCCACGGGGGCTACGGAAGGCCACGGCCGGCCCTGGGGGCTCACCTGGGCCTATGGCAAACCCTGGCACCTGTTTGCAGGCAAAGTGCTCCAGCCGGCTGTCGGGACGAGACCAGCCAGAACTGTGGCCCCGTTACGGGGCCCCGGAAAGTGCGGGGCAGGGCGCCTTCACCTGTTTGCCCGGCGCGCCCCAGCGCGCTGGCCCTGAGCCCCCACCTACTCCCCAGCGTCCCAACACGCCCACGTGCCTGCCCAGGGCGCCCCCACCCCGTGCTCCCCTAGTGCTCACCCAGGTCCCCACGGGCCCACCCGGGCACCCCCTTCCCGCGCACGACCACCCTATGTCCACTCATGCCCACTTGGCGCCCCTGCGCATCCATGCAGCGACCTCCCATGCCCCCCCCACAGATCCAGCTCCCTGGGGGCTCACCGAGGTCCCCACCCCGCGCTCACCTGGCGCCCTCTGCGCGCGCGCCCAGCACCCCCGCGCGCCCCGCGCGCTCACCCAGCGCCGTGTTCCGCTCCTCCAGAAGCTCCACCTTCAGCACCTGGTCGGGCGGCGGCGCGTCCTCCAGCCGCGCGATGAGGGCGGACACCAGGTCGTCGTGGTTGCCCGGGAAGACGCCCAGGTGGTCGCCGGGCTGGTACTGCAGCTCGGGGTTCCCGTTGGTGTGGAGGCGCACGAAGATGGTGGAGCGGCTGCAGGGCGCACGCGGGCAGTGAGGGGGCGCCGCCCTCCCCCCCCTCATCTGTGGTCCGTGGTCCGGCTCCCCTCCCCCACCCCTTCCGCGAACCCTGGCGGGGTGGGGGTGGGGGCTGGGGGGAGGGGGTCACGCCCCCACGTCTCCCTCCTCCTGCTCAGGCTCCCCTGTTCCCTGGATCTTCTCGGGGTGCTCCTCCTCCCCTTCCTCACGGTACACTAGGCCCAGAGCAGTCGGGGTAGACCCCCCCCCCGTGGATGGATTAGCACAATCAAGGGGGTCCAAGGAGACACCCCAGAAGCAGCCTCGTGCCCGTGGGGTCTCAAACTCTCAGGCGCTGGGTTTGGGGCTGCAGGGAGGGGGGGGGGACCTGGCCTAAAGGAGGGGCTTCCCCGAGGAACTCATGGAAGGTGCTAGAAAGCTCTCACCCCCTGGGGCTCCTCTCACACAGTGCTGAGACCCCCGGGACAGCCGAGCCCTTGATCCTCTCACATGTCAGTCACATGCAGTGCGGGGCTGTTCATCCCTTCTCCGAGGTGGTATGTAAATCAACACTTGAATAGGCCGCTGGGCTGGCTATTGAAAGGCGGGCTTTTTTGGCACAGCCAAGAGCCCTTTGTGCTGCAAATAGCCACCATTATTAAAAATAGTTGCGCCCGCACATTCGATTTTGGGGGGCGGGGCATAGCATGTAATTTTTTTCTTTTTTCCTTGAAGCAAGGCACCCCTGCGCTTGGTTTGGTAGAAGCTGCAGGTGGCGATGGTGGGGTCTGGGGTTCCCTTCTGCCTCTTCTGGGTAAGTGTTTCCCCTCTCAGGGCACTCGGCCTGTCAATCACCGGGTCCTGCAGGGTCACCAGCCTTTGGTTCCTGGACAGCAAAGCCAGCCTGGGTCCGGGAGGGGAATGGGCAGAGCCGGCCGCCAGCAGGGGGCGCTGTGGGGCCGCTGATCTGGGCGCCCAAGGCAGCCTTTGCAAACCCTTTCCCACTTTCTCCCGGAGCGTCACGAATCCCTGGCGGAGTCTGTTTGCCTGTGTTCTTTCGGCCGGCACAAAATAGAAATGCGGAGGACCCGGACTTGCTGAGCTGGCTCCTGTCCTCAGCCACTTTCCCAAACCCAGTTCTCTGGCGTGCGGCTGGATGTGGCCAGGCAGGCGAGGAGAAGCAGGGGTGGGGGGGGCGCGGCTGGCAGGTGAGCGAGAAGGCGGACGCTCCCCAGCCCCATTGGGGGCTCCCCCAGGGAGCCCAGCAAGCTGCAGACAGGCTGGGCTGGCTGAGAAACCCCCTCCCCCCCGCTGAGGCTGCCCTGGTCACCCCCAGGGACCTCGGCCCGGAGAGCAGAGAGCACGGCCAGAGTGAGCATCTGACACCTCAGCTCTGTTCGGGGCTTCTGTATAGTTACCTAAAAATAAAAACGCTGAGGGGCTGGAGTGACAGCCCAGCAGGCTGGGCATTTATTTGCCTTGCACGGGGTCGACCCGGGTTCGAACCCTGGCATTCCACAGGGTCCCCTGAGCACTGCCAGGAGTAATTCCTGAGTGCAGAGTCAGAGTAGCCCCTGAGCACTGCTGGGTGTGACCCAAAAGAAATAAATAAAAATGGTGATCAAAAACTTGGGATACATCGGGGCTGCTGGGAAGTGCTCAGGAGGGAGAAGTGGCCGGTATCAGGAAGGCAAACGGGCTCTGCCGGGCCCTGCCCCTGAGCGTCTCCGTGCGAGCTGTATTTAGATCCACAGGGATGCATCACACACACACACACACACACACACACACACACACACACACACACACACACACCCGCACGGGGTGTGCTTGGCGGTGGTTCAATGACAGTTTTGCAGATAAAAGAACAGTTGCTAACTTTCAGCCACGCTGGGCCAAAAAAAAAAATAAGGCGAGTGTTCACAGTAAACTGTCACTCGAGAGCTGTTTGAGTTAATAAGGTTCGTTCATTCAACCGATTTACACTGTCAGGCCCAGGTTGTGGGTGGAAAGAGGGAGAGGGACGGAGGGACTGGGGGTGGAGAGAGAGACAGAGAGAGAGAGGGAGAAGAAAAGAGAGAGAGGGAGAGGGAGGGAGAGAGAGGGAGAGAGAGGGAGAGGGAGAGAGAGAGAGGGAGAGAGAGGAAGAGAGGGAGAGGGAGAGAGAGGAAGAGAGGGAGAAAGACAGGAAGAGAGAGGGAGAGAGAGGAAGAGAGGGAGAGGGAGAGAGAGGAAGAGAGGGAGAAAGACAGGAAGAGAGAGGGAGAGACAGAGAGAGGGAGAGAGAGGAAGTGGAGGAGAGGGAGAGAGAGAGTGAGAGAGAGGGAGAGGGGGAGGGAGAGAGTGAGGGAGAGAGAGGGAGAGAGAGGGGGAGTGAGCGCGAGGGAGAGAGAGAGGGAGAGAGGAAGAGAGAGGGAGAGAAAGGAAGAGAGGGAGAGAGAGGTAGTAAGAGGGAGAGAGAGGGAGAGGGAGAGAGAGAGGGAAAAAGAGGGGGAGGGAGAGGGGGAGAGGGAGAGGGAGAGAGAGAGGGAGAGAGGGAAGGGAGAGGGAGAGAGAGGGAGAGAGGGAAGGGAGAGGGAGAGAGAGGGAGAGGGGGAGAGAGAGGGAGAAAGAGGGAGAGAGAGGGAGAGAGGAAGAGGGAAAGAGAGAGGGAGAGGGGGAAAGAGAGGGAGAGAGAGATGGGGAGAGAGAGAGAGGGAGAGATGGAGAGATGGAGAGAGACAGAGACAGAGACAGATGGTGGGGGGAGAGAGGTCCAGGGACATTAGGTACTCAATTCTCACTGACAAGTGACCTTCGAGGATCTCAGAGGGGCAGGTGGTGATAGAGGTGGGGGTGAGGGGCTACCTGACCCTCACCTGATCCCTGACCCTCAGCCGAGCACTCTGGGGAGGTCTGTGTGGCACCTGACTCCTGAACAGCGAGGCATGGCCCCACCAACATCTGGGGGAACAGGGCCGCCCTCGGGGAGCTAGCATGTGCAAAGACCCTGAGGTAGGAAAAGGTGCAGCATGTCAGAGGAAAGGAGGGACATTGGGAGAGTGGCCAGCAGAGTGGTGGGCAGTGGGTGGTGGGGGCAGAGGGAGGGCCCTGGCATGATCTGGGGGGCTGGGAGCTGGGGGTTCACCCTGATTCCCATGAGGGGCGGGGCTGAGGGCCAGGCCTAGAGGTGTTCACGGGTGCTGGGGTAGCCCTCTGCGCCATCTCTCCGGCCCTCAGTCTTCAGAGACTTATTCTGGGAAGGGGTGACAAGTCCAGCTTCTGTTACGGCCACCCAGACGGGCTGAGTGGGCAGAGGGGCAGGGACAGGCCCCGCGTGTAGGAAGGAGTGAAGAGTGGCATAAGCCGAGATGGAGCCTGTCCACCCGGGGGGCCCCAGGGCCCTGCCACGTGCTTCCCAGCAGCCCCTGCTCTGTGCCCCCTGCCTGCCTCCTGCCGACTCTCCCCCCACCTCCTCCTCCTGGCTTCCAGGACCCCCGAGCCGGAACCCGCCCGCCTTCTTCTCTGTACTTGGGGCTATCTGGTGTCCCTGGGAATCCTCCTCCCGGCCGGACAGAGAATGCGATCACTTTTCACTGCAGCTCGGCAGAGATGTCTGCCGACTTCCCCTTCGGCAGCTCGCTGCCCTCAGGGGTCTCTGGGGCCGCGATTTGCGCTGTTTTGTTTAGGGAGTCACAGCCCGACTAGGGCCTTGGGCAGGGGAAAGGAGGGAGAATTTCAAGACCTTCGCACTTAGCTATCCCTTAAGGCAAAACACATCCCGGACGGCTGGAAAGGGCACAGGAAGGCCCAGCGCTGGGCGCCCCAAAGCAGGGGTTGCCGAGACAACTCCGTCCGCTCCGTGCGGGTCTGTGAGGACCCCGAGAGCTGGCGAGATGTCCCCTCTAAGCCGTCAGACCAGCCAGCTGCCCGTCCCCCGAGACGGAGGGGACTGACCCTGGGTCTTGGTCCCAATCAGCGCCCAGACACGTGTCGACGGCTCTTCTAGTTCTTTGGGGGCGGGGGTCTCTCCAGGCTTGCAAGTTCCATCCCCCTGCCCCCTACCACCCCCTACCACGTCACTTGTCACTTAACTCTCACCTGCCCCCAGCACAGAAAGGGAGGGTGTGATGGGTACGGGGCGGGGGGGTGGCAAACCTGGCGATGCTCAGGGCTGACTCCTGACTCTGCACTCAGGGATCACTGGTGGCGGCTTGGGGGCGCCGGGGATAGAGCCTGGTCGGTCACAGGCAAGGCAGGCAGCTCACCTGCTGTCCTTCTGCTCTGCCCCACCCTGGGTATTTTATTTTATTTTTATTTTTATTTTATTTTTGCTTTTTGGGTCACACCTGGCAATGCTCAGGGGTTACTCCTGGCTCTGCACTCAGGAATTACTCCTGGTGGTGCTCGGGGGACCATATGGGATGCTGGGAATCGAACCCAGGTCAGCCGAGTGCAAAGCAAACGCCCTCCCCACTGTGCTATCGCTCCGACCCAACCCTGGGTATTTTAGACCTAAAGGCCCTTGCTGAGCCAGAAAGTTTTCTATTGTGAACACTGCATTTAACTCATTACTCAAAGGGTTTTTTCCCAGCTTGGTTCGTCTTTTTTTTTTTTTTTTTTTGCTTTTTGAGTCACACCCGGCAATGCTCAGGGGTTATACCTGGCTCTGCACTCAGGAATTACCCCTGGCGGTGCTCAGGGGACCATATGGGATGCTGGGAATCGAACACAGGTCAGCCGCGTGCAAGGCAAACGCCCTCCCCGCTGTGCTATCACTCCAGCCCCATTTTTTGCTTTTTGAGTCACACCCAGTGATGCTCAGGGGTTCCTCCCACCTCTGCACCCAGGAATCACTCCTGGTGGTGCTCAGGGGGACCCTATGGGACGCCGGGGACTGACCCCGGGTCGGCTGTGTGCAAGGCAAACACCCTGACCGCTGAACTATCACTCTGGTCCCCCAGTTCATCGTTTTAATATCTGAGGATCCAGACCAGCGTTCCTGGGCTTACGTCACGTGAAAGGTCGGCCGTCTGCGGGGACAGCGGGCCTGGGGAGACGTGCAGGTGTGGGGAGCCGGGAGGCTGCGGGACCGGGGCAGGCATGGCGGGCACCCCCTCTGCTTGGCGTGTGCCACTGGCCGTGTGCACGGGCTCTGCAGTGCTGGGGAGCCTTGTGTCCAGCCGGTCAGGCCTGCTGATTCTGGCGCCGGACATCCAGGTCTCGAGTCCTCTACGGCCTGACAGTCTCTTATCCTGTCTGGCATGTGGATGACAATGGTGCTGACTCTCCCGGGACAGGGGGCCCAGAGAAGGGCTCAAAACACGGCCTGGCCTGTAGAACATGCTAGACAAGTGCCAGCCACCTTTTCAGCCACCGTCATCGCTTGCGGTGGCACTCAGAGGGCCCGGCGGGCTTGCCCAAGGCGCCCGAGCTGGCGTTGGCAGAGCCAGGGTTGGGGGCAGCTGCCTGGAGTGTCCTCTGCGCTCCGTGCATGTCCCCCACCGTCCCCCGCCAAAAAAAGGATCAAGATTTCTAAGATGCTTCATGTCACAGCAAACGGGAAGATGCCCTGACAAGGGGCCATGCAGAGACGTTTTCTTTCTTTCTTTTTTCTTTTTTTTTTTTTTTTTTGCTTTTTGGGTCACACCTGGCGATGCTCAGGGGTTACTCCTGGCTCTGCACTCAGGAATTACTCCTTGTGGTGCTCGGGGGACCCTATGGGATGCTGGGAATCGAACCCGGGTCGGCTGCGTGCAAGGCAAATGCCCTCCCCGCTGTGCTATCGCTCCAGCCCCACAGCAGAGACGTTTTCTCTGGCACCGAGAAAACGATAGCGCAAAGCTGCCAGAATCGGCGCGGGGCGGCTTGAGTCTGGGAGTGTCCAGGTTCTGAATGAACCGCCGAGAGGGCCCCGTCTGCAGCCCTGGGCGGCCGCAGAGTGTCCTGATCAGGATGGGTGTCAGCACGGCCTTCGCCCCGTGGCTGTGGCCCCAGGACCCCTACTGCACTGTGACCACACTGCCAGCAGGACCCGGCCTGGCGCATCCCGAAGCCATGAAGCTCGGTTGCCGGGGGAGGAAACTGGACCCAGGCGTGCTGGTCAGTGTCCTCGGCTGCCTGGCCGGGGGGGGGGCTCTAACTGGGAAGCTCTGAATTTGGGGACAACGAACAGTTGTCATTGGGATCCAAGTGCTTCAGCCACAAGCAAACGGAAGGGGATTTCTGAGCATCTGGACGTGGGAATGAACCGCCCCCACTGGGGTGAACCATCCTCCCTAAGGCGCCCAGCGGAGGCTGGACAGACACGGAGAGAAGGGCCCTGGCCAGCCAGGCAGGACAGTGGCTGCTGGCGGAAGCCCGGGTGGCCAACTCTCCGCCAGGGCGCGGCTCCCAGGGAAATGCTCAGGGGTCTTCGCCTCACCCTTTCTGCCGCCCCCTCTCCTCC